>NC_057386.1:83822872-83827270 GCF_019320065.1 Cervus canadensis
TTTTTCCTCTCTGCTTCATTTATTTCCACCATTTTATCTTCTACCTCACTTATCCTATCTTCTGCCTCCGTTATTCTACTCTTGGTTCCCTCCAAAGTGTTTTTGATCTCATTCATTGCATTGTTCATTTTTAATTGACTCTTTTCTATTTCTTCTAGGTCTTTATTAAACAATTCTTGTATCTTTTCAATCTTTGTCTCCAGGCTATTTATCTGTAACTCCATTTTGTTTTCAAGATTATGGATCATTTTTATTATCATTATTCTAAATTCTTTTTCACATAGATTCCCTATCTCCTCCTCTTTTGTTTGACTTGGTGGGCATTTTTCATGTTCCTTTACCTGTTGGGTATTTCTTTGGCTTTTCATCTTGTTTAGATTGCTGTGTCTGGAGTGGGCTTTCTGTGTTCTGGAGGTCTGTGGTTCCTTTTATTGTGGAGGATTTACCCAGTGGGTGGGGTTAGACGATTGGCTTCTCAAGGTTTCCTAGTTAGGGAAGCTTGTGTCAGTGTTCTGGTGCATGGAACTGGATTTCTTCTCTTTGGAGAGCAATGGAGTGCCCAGTAATGAGTTTTGAGATGGGTCTATGTGTTAGGTGTGACCTTTGGCAGCCTGTATGTTGATGTTCAGGGCTATGTTCCTGCATTGCTGGAGAATTTGCGTGGTATGTCTTGCTCTAAAACTTATTGGCTCTTGGGTGGTGGTTGGTTTCAGTGTAGGTATGGAGGCTTTTGGACAGTCACTTATTACTTAAAGTTCCATGTAGTCAGGAGTTTTCTGGTGTTCTCAGGTTTTGGGCTTAAGTCTCCTGCCTCTGGATTTTAGTTTTATTCTTCCTGTAGTCTCAGGACTTCTCCAACTATACAGCACTGATAATAAAACTTCTAGGTTAATGGCAAAAAGATTCTCCCCCGTTAGGGACACCCAGAGAGGTTCACAGAGTTACATGAAGAGGAGAAAAGGGAGGAGGGAGATAGAGATGAGCAGGAGGAGAAAAATGGGGACTCAAGAGGAGAGAGAGAGATCTACGCAGCTGTCTGTTCCCAGAGTGTTCTCCGTATCTTAGACACCTACAAAGATTCACAGAATTGGATTGGGAAGAGAAGGGGAAAGGAGGAAATAGAGGTGTTCTGAGGTAGAAAACAGAGTCAAGATTGGGAGAGAATAATCTTCGTTTAAAAATAGGGCTTCTCTTCTTTTTTTTTTGGTAAGGTTATAGTGTATTGAAAATGAAAATTAAGGAGTAGTAGAGGAGTACTAGAGGACTTTAAAAGAAATAAGAGAAAAAGAAAAATAGAAAATAGAAGAGAAAAAGGAAAGAAAAAAAAAGAAAGAAAAAGAAGAAAAAAAAATTTTTTTTTTCCCCCTAATTAAAAAATCGTAAAAGTCTGTGGAAATGAAAGTTAAGGAGTAATGGGGGAGTAATAGGGGATTTTAAAGGAAAATAAAAGAGAAGAAAGAAAAAAGAAAAAAAAAAAGAGAAAAAAGTAAAATTATATCTAGGAGTTTCTCTGGAGCTGTTGCGGTCAGTGTGGGTTCGGCTCAGTTTCAGATAGCTCCTCGTTCCAGCTTACACTTCTCGATATCTACAGGCCCCTTCCGGTGTAGTCGGTGTTTCCTAGAGGGATTTTAATCTGTTGCACCAGTCCCTTCTGAAGCGGTTCCCTTTGTTTATTTGGCTTCTGTTTGCCGGTCTCTTCAGAGCCTCATTTCCGCCCTGACACAGGCGGGCGGAGGTGGACTCTTATTCAGGTAGCTAGTTCCGTCGCTCTGCGGGGAGGGGCTGGCGCTGCCAGGAGGGGCTGACGCTGCTTTCTCCGTCTGCGCTGCTCAGGCTCCCGGCTGTTCTATATGGAGCGCGCCCCGCGCTGCGCTAGGTTCCAGCCCTCGGGTGTTCCACAAAAGCGCGGAAGGAAAAGCTGCGCCTGCTCTCTGTGCCTTCCCCGTCAGAGCGGTCCATGCAGCCAGGGGCTTGATGGGCGCACTCTCCCCAGGTGTGGCGTGCCCACTCCCTTCCACGGACCCAGTTTCAGTTTCCTCTGGCGCCAGTCGGGTGCGTGTGCCTTCTGCCCTCCGTGTCCCCAGCCCCAGTCCCCACCCGTGCCGGTCGGGTGCCTGCGCCCTGTGTCTCGCCGCGACCTTCCCCTCCCCCCTGCCTCCTGCCTCCGGCGGGGCTGGGCGGGTCCGCAGCCTGCGACCTCTTCTTGGGACTTTCTCCGTCCCTTTGTTCTGCGAACTGCCGGCAGTGTGTTCCGGCCGGTTAATTTTCTCTCTTTTGGTCTCCCACAGTTCAAGTTGGCACCTCACAGAAGCTCCCTCCGATTGTCCTCAGGGCACTCAGGCCTGGACCCTACCCCAAGCAATGCCGCCCAAGACTCCCTTCCCGGGACGAATCTCCGTCCTTAGCTCTTTTGTCTCACTTTTTATCTTTTATATTTTGTCCTACCTCCTTTTGAAGACAATGGGCTGCTTTTCTGGGCGCCTGATGACCTCAGCTAGCGATCAGAAGTTGTTTTGCGAAGTTTGCTCTGCGTTCAGTTATTCTTTTGATGAATTTGTAGGAGAGAAAGTGGTCTCCCCGTCCTACTCCTCTGCCATCTTGGCTCCTCCCAAAGTATTCATTTTAAAGAGAAGATATAGTGAGAAAAAAACAAAACAAAACAAAACACACACACAACAACAGAACACAGAATCCAAGAGCTGTGGTAAAACCCACATATTTCCAATCCAAAAGAAGAAAGAACAATACTAAAACAATGTTTGAAGACTGAAACATTCCAAAATGAGTTTCCAAAAAAAAAAAAAATCAAACTATAGATTAGCTCAGAGAATGCTACCTGGAATAAATGTTAAATTTGAGTCATATCTGATGTTTGCAGGCTCAAAGATAATCAATTTGTAGAGTGTAGCTGTTCCCAGATTCATCTAGACATATATCATGATACAGATAAAACCAGAATATGCTCTTTTTTGTTGTTTATGGTCATAGAAATTAACAAGGTAGTTCTAAAATTTGAAGAAGAGTTATCTAATCAAGACACCTCATTCAAACAAAATCTGCCTTTGGTAAATTTAATATATTTTAAATTATTTTAAAAGAAATGCAACATCTTTGGCTTTCTTACTAGGTGCTTTGTGGAGGCCTGTGTATTATGAAAAAATGTGTCGAAAAGGTAGAGGAGCCTCTCCTCTGCTGCCTTTGTTGCTGCAAGAAAAACATTTGTTTTCAAGATGAGAGGCTTTCATTGAAGGAAAAAAGGTATAAAAAAAAAAAAAATTTGAAGAAGAGCAAAGGACCCTGGGTAGCCAAACAGTTCTGAACAAAGAACAGATTTGGAAGGCTTGCACCACCTGGTGTAGGATTGCCAAACACAACTACATGCCATTTAAAAGCTGTAATAAACACAACAATGTGGTGCTGGCCTAAAGATAGACATATAGACCCATGAAATAGAATAGAGGCTTCAAACTTAGATGCACACACAATTTTTCTTTTCTTTTTTTTTTTACATTTAAGTCCAAGGCCATTCAATGTTAAAAGGATACTCCTTGCAATAAATAGTGTGCTGGAGAAAAATTGGATATCCATATATAAAGCAACATCCTTACCTGACTCATGAGAAATTTGTATGCAGGTCAAGAAGCACCAGTTAGAACCAGACATGGAACAAATGGACTGGTTTCAAATTGGGAAAGGAGTACGCCAAGGTCGTATATTGTCACCCTGCTTATTTAACTTATATGCAGAGTACATCACGTGAAATGCCAGGCAGGATGAAGCACAAGCTGGAAACAAGATTGCCAGGGGAAATATCAATAATGTCAGATATGCAAATGACATCACCCTTATGGCAGAAAGCTTGATGCCTGATAACTATGGATGGAGGTACATGACATTTTACAGGAGACAGGAATCAACACCATCTCCAAGAAAAAGAAATGCAAAAAAGCAAAATAGCTATCTGAGGAGGCCTTACAAACAGTTGTGAAAAGAAAAGAAGTGAAGGTGGGAGGGGGGATCAGGATGGGGAATACATGTAAATCCATGGCTGATTCATGTCAATGTATGACAAAAAACACTACAATATTGTAAAGTAATTAGCCTCCAACTAATAAAAATAAATGGAAAAAAAAAAGAAGAGAAGTGAAAAACAAAGGAGAAAAGGAAAGATATTCCCATTTGAATGCAGAGAGATAAAAAAGCCTTCCTTATCGATCAATGCAGAGAAATAGAGGAAAATAATAGAATGGGAAAGACTAGAGATCTCGTCAAGAAAATTACAGATATCGAGGGAACATTTCATGCAAAGATGAGTTCAATTAAGGACAGAAATGGTATGGACATAACAGAAGCAGAAGATAGTAAGAAGAGGTGGCAAGAATACATGGAAGAACTGTA
>NC_057386.1:83827280-83943690 GCF_019320065.1 Cervus canadensis
TGCTTTTTGAACTGTGGTGTTGGAGAAGACTCTTGAGAGTCCCTTGGACTGCAAGGAGATCCAACCAGTCCATCCTAAAGGAGATTAGTCCTGGGTGTTCATTGGAAGGACTGATGTTGAAGCTGAAACTCCAATACTTTGGCCACATGATGCAAAGAGCTGATTCATTTGAAAAGACCCTGATGCTGGGAGGGATTGGGGGCAGGAGGAGAAGGGGACGACAGAAGATGAGATGGCTGGATGGCATCACTGACTCAATGGACATGGGTTCGGGTAGACTCTGGGAGTTGGTGATGGACAGGGAGGCCTGGCGTGCTGAGGTTCATGGGGTCGCAGAGTCGGACACGACTGATGGACTGAACTGAACTGAACTGAGCACCAAAGAATTAATGCTTTTTGAACTGTGGTGTTGGAGAAGACTCTTGAGAGTCCCTTGGACTGCAAGGAGATCCAACCAGTCAATCCTAAAGGAAATCAGTTTGAATATTCATTGGAAGGACTAACGCTGAAGCTGAAGCTTCAGTACTATGGCCACCTGATGCGAAGACCTGACTCATAAGAAAAGACCCTGATTCTGGGAAAGGTTTAAGGCAGGAGGAGAAGGGGATGACAGAGGATGAGATGGTTGGATGGCTTCACCGACTTGTTGGACATGAGTTTGAGCTTACTCCGGGAGTTGCTGATGGACAGGGAGGCCTGGTATACTGCAGTCCATGGGGTTGCAAAGAGTTGGACATGACTGAGCAATTGAACTAAACTGATATAAAACAATCACCTTCAACTCAAACCTCTCAAAATATCCACAAAATAACTCAAAGTGAATTAGTGACCAAGATTTAAAACCTACAACTATAAAATTTTCTTTGAGAAAGTATGGGAGAAAATTTTTGTGACAGATGCAAAGTTTTCTTAGATGAAACATCAAATGAACAATCCATTTTATAAAATGGACTGACATATTGACTTCATTGCAATTAAAAACACATGGTGTTTGAAAGACAGCCTATTTAAATAAAAGACAAGCAATAGGCTGGAAGAAATGTTTGTAAAATATATCAATTACAAATGTCTAGTATCTAGAGAATATAAAGGACTTTCAAAATACAGTAATTAGAAAATATACAACAAAAATTTTAAAAGACAATTTACCCTATAAGATATAAAGGAAGTAAATAATCAGATGAAAAGATTCTTAACATCATAACTCACTTTGAAAATTCAAATATAAATGCCAATGGAATACTACTACAAACATGTTAGAGTGACTGAACTTAAAACAAACAACCAAAAATACTCTATGTATCAAACTGTTGAAGGAAATAAAGTAGAATTCTCATATACTGCTGATGGGAATTTTAAATAATACTGACACCGAGGACAATAATTAAGTAGTTTTTCTATAAAATTAAGTACCATATGACCCAGGTATCCCATGCCAAATTGCTTTACCTAAGAGAGATCTAGGTTAAACACATTCAGGTTTGTTCATTTGTATAAGAGCTTTATTTATAACAGAAAAATTAAAAGTGACCTAAATAGCCACATCAAGAGAATAGATAAATAAATGGGGCACATATGTTTAACATACTATATGGTAATAAACAGAAGCATTACTACTCATACCTAAAAAAATGCAGATGATTCCTAAAATCATGCTAAATAAAGACTACATACTCTGATTACATGCATATAATTTTTTATTTTATTTTTTTCAATTTCTCCTTTATTGATTTATTTTTTTTCCAGTGGGTTTTGTCATACATTGATATGAATCAGCCATAGATTTAGACGTATTCCCCATCCCGATCCCCCCTCCCACCTCCCTCTCCACCCAATTCCTCTGGGTCTTCCCAGTGCACCAGGTCCGAGCACTTGTCTCATGCATCCCACCTGGGCTGGTGATCTGTTTCACCATAGATAATATACATGCTGCTCTTTCGAAACATCCCACCCTCACCTTCTCCCACAGAGTTCAAAAGTCTGTTCTGTACTTCTGTGTCTCTTTTTCTGTTTTGCATATAGGGTTGTCGTTACCATCTTTCTAAATTCCATATATATGTGTTAGTATGCTGTAATGTTTCTTTATCTTTCTGGCTTACTTCACTCTGTATAATGGGCTCCAGTTTCATCCATCTCATTAGAACTGATTCAAATGAATTCTTTTTAATGGCTGAGTAATATTCCATGGTGTATATGTACCACAGCTTCCTTATCCATTCATCTGCTGATGGGCATCTAGGTTGCTTCCATGTCCTGGCTATTATAAACAGTGCTGCAATGAACATTGGGGTGCACGTGTCTCTTTCAGATCTGGTTTCCTCAGTGTGTATGCCCAGAAGTGGGATTGCTGGGTCATATGGCAGTTCTATTTCCAGTTTTTTAAGAAAGGACAAGCATCATGCTGTAAGTTCCAAGATCTATAGTGAAAGGGAGAGTGTAAGAAAGGGGTAAAAGAAACATTTTAAGATGATGAATGTGTTCAGTTGATCTAAATCACCAGAGAATCTTTATATATTTAGTCACTTCCTAATTTACATTTTTAACATGTGTATATATAATTGTCATTTTCATAATTTTTAAAATTTGTTTACTACTGTATTTTTTACAATTTGGTGCTGTATTAAGTGTTTCTTCTAGAATGACGGACATCCTTTCCTTTCAAAACATCTTAAATATGTCAGATATATGCTCCTATTGCATATATGAAACCACTGTTTCATACTCTATTTTATTTGCTAATGAAATTATCCATTCCCTTTATACTGAATATTTTTGAAGGTGGACACTATCAATGGCTTATTATTGAGGTTCTTCACTGAGCCTAGAAAACTTCAGGTAGATGATGGTTAATTATTATTTTGAATGACATGTTTCAAGTGATAAGAAATTTGAATTTTTACTTCTAAAATAAAATCTAGTTAAATAGAAATTGAATGCTACTGTGTAAGAATGTATTGTCCATGTATTTATTTAAAGGCAACCTAAATGAGGAGTCAATGGCTAAATATTATATCCTAAATGAGAAGTCAGTTGCTAAATATTATATCTGGATCTCTCCAAGACTCAATAATCCTTGAAGATGAATGATCTTTTGAGAAGACTAAGCTTTAAAACACACTAATCAATACATCTTTATCACAGGCCAACACTTACTAAATAATAAAGTAAGCTGAGATTGTATGTGGTAAGTGGAGATTTCAAAAGAGATATTGTTAAGAACATTTAAATTAAAAAGATATTAAACTTGAAGTTTCCTCTAACTTTACTAAGAATTTATTTTTAGTATGACTTCTTTGTTAACTTCTCTGTGTGTGTATAAATTCTACATGCAAAAGGAGAAATGATTTTTTCTTTTTTCTTTTTTACAAAAAGCATTAAAATCTTACAGTTTTGTCATTAACAATATAGACAATGGACATAAATGGATGGAATCAAATCATGACTAATTTCATCATCTGTAAAGTGGGGATATTAATTGATTAATATTATTGGATTATTTTAAAAATTAAATAATTTAGTATGCAATTAAATACATAATATGTTAACTAAGACCTTAAAATCTGTATATAAGCACTGGGTTTTCATATTATATCTAATTTTAAATTTGCTTAGTATGCACTTAAATTTATTTAGTAGGTTAGTTAAACTCATATTTCTCCATTTGTTATTATACATTTAAATTATACATTAAAAACTAACAGGCTTATCAAGTCAAAATACATAGATGTGATTGCCTGTGCTAAAACCTAGAGATATAATATTTAGAGAAAACATGGCACTCTAATCAACAAATTAACAAACTTTTCTAAAAGAAAATTAGTTTTCTTGAGACTACAACAGTCTTTGAAATATATATTACCTCTAGGAATTTGAGTTAAAGGATCTAGGAAAAATATTGAAGCATGTACTTAAACTTATCTATATAGTGAGTCAGTGAAAAATGAAGCTGTAAAGCAAACCAATTTATGAGCAAATAAAGTGTCCATTTCTGCATTAAGATATTTCTCCTTGGTCTCAAAAGACTAAAAACAATCTAAATGATAATTGCTTCTATGCACAAGACAATCCCCTGTCCCCAAAATGGGTGAGTGGAAAGAGAAACCAATATTATATAGATAAAATACTATTTATATATTTAGATCATTCTATCTGAATATAGGATGCACTATTTTTGACTTTTCTATTTCTTTTGATCCCATTACCTAAATTTTTCTCTATATTCCATTATTAAAATTTTGTAGGATAATCTACACTATCTTAAGGGGCTGTCAGAGATTTATGTAGAATATTAACATCAACCATCTCTTGGCTATATTAGTATGTAAACTTATATCATCAGGTCTGTTTCTTCAGCCTGTGTACTATGCAGTTTGGGGCCTTGGCACTATGCCAAATAAGGCAACTTCTTAAATTTGGAAAGTTTTTACTTTCTGTAAATATGATGGAATATAATCACTTCATATCTGACCAAGGTATTAAAGAACCTTGTGCAATATTATGACTCCTAATGTCTCATTTCTGAAACTTTTTATTTAGTGCTTGTACTTATTTTTAGTATGTAAATATGCATCCAGAGAATGCTATTCTGAAAATGGAATGATTGTTAAAGTTTTAAATTCTGATTTAAAGTGAAGAATCCCTGATCTTAAATGGCTTTCATTTACTTTGGCTTCATCTCAGGAATATATAAAGTTGGAAGGGCATCACTCCACACTTAGAAAAAGAAAAACATTCAGACAAAATTCCAGTCAGGTCCATGACTTCACTTGAACCCATCAGAGATTTGACATTTCAGAGTAACCAAGTAATCTAAACTCTCAAGAGACATAGACTCCTGTGGGGAGGTATAGGAAGCAAACTCTATATTAGAAGGGCAAAGGGTACGGGACCCTAGGTAAGACTTCAGCTAGAATACTCAATGAATTGGCAATGACCAAGAACAGCCTGGCAAAAGAACATGAAGCTCCTAGAGGCTACAGATAGAAGGAGAAATTGCACCTTCTTTTTTATATAAATGTTCTTAACAATATCCCCTCTGAAGTCTTCACTTACCACATACATTTTCAGCTTACCTTATTTAAATCAGTGGCAGGGCATGATAGGACCCCCCGGGTGGCTCAGCTGGTGAAGAATTCGCCTGCAATGCAGGAGACCCTGGTTTGCTTCCTGGACCGGAAACATCTGCTGGAGAAGGGATAGGCTACCCACTCCAGTATTCTTGGGCTTCCCTGGTGGCTCAGTTGGTAAAGAATCCACCTGCAATGTGGAACACCTGGGTTTGATCCCTGGGTTGGGAAAATTCCCTGGAGAAAGGAAAGGCTACCCACTCTGGCCTGGAGAATTCCATGGACAGTATAGTCCATGGGATCTCAAAAAGTCGGACACGACTGAGTGACTTTCACTTTCACTTTGGGGTATGATAAAGATGAATTGCATTGATTAATGTCCTAACAATTGATTTTACTATACTCTTATTTGTGAAGTGCTCTGTGTATAAATTCTACATGCTTTAATATGCATTATTCTGATTTTTTTCTCTTCTTTCTTTTTTCTAGTTCTTTCTTTTTTACAAGAAGCATAAAAACCTTACAGTTTTGTCATTAATGATATAGGCAGTGGAGATATATTGGACTAGAATATAATCATGACCCTAATATTTGTTAATTAGGTGTCCTTGAATCGGACTTGATTGAAGCAATTAAGCACGTAACAGTATTGAAGGAATAAAAACTTGTTCGGATACACTTAATGAGGGGCTGAACATGCAAGCACCTTTATGTAGAAAATAGACAAAGGTGAGAAAACAGCACAAGTTCCCACATTTTCCACACGAACTCTACAGAGATATCAGTATGGGCAACCCCAGATTTGAACACCTCACTTCCTAGTAAAACCTGTGTAGGTGATTGATTGTCCAAGGCATGGCTTTAGGAAAGACAGTTTATGTAAATAAGTTAATGTGGAGGGGCTCATTCTATTTTCTAACTTGTATGGTCTAAAATCTAATATGAGAGGAGAGTTCAGTCCATGATGGGGGTACCCATCAAATGGTTTGTTGTTGCTATTGCTGCCAAGTCGTGTATGATTTTTTTGACTCCATGACCTGTAACATGCCAGGCTTCCCTGTCCTTCACTCTCTCCCTGACTTTGCTCAAACTCAAGTCCATTGAGTCAGTGATGCCATCTCGTTCTCTGTCACCCCCTCTCCTCTTTCCCTCAATCTTTCCCAGCATCAGGGTCTTTTCCAATGAGTTGGCTCTTCCCATTAGGTGGCCAAATCATTGGAGCTTCAGCTTCAGCACCAGTCCTTCCAATGGATATCAGGGTTGATTTCCCTGAATCAAAATCAAATGGTTTCTTTTTCTCCAAATGCAGCAGCTTGCAATTGAATTCACTTTCTAATCATTTCATCAATTTCTATAATAAATACTTCATAATAACAACAAAGTTGATAAAATTATTGCAATAGATCACAATATAATGAATAATTATTTTTTAACTTATTGGTTTCTCACTAACATGAACACAAAGTACTTATAATTTGATCTCTTTGGGTATGGAGGTGACATTACAATAAATCATATGTAGTTTCTATAATGAACGTATGATACAGGGTCAGGCCATTGTCTGTGATTCTCTGAGAAGCAGTCTTCGAGAGGAATAGGAAGTTATACCTTTAAACTGCTGTTTTTATAATTTAACTTTTTCATGGAACATAGGCATGTCTTTTTCAGATTCTGTTAGCATGAAGTCTGATATTCGTTGGGTTTAAAAAGCATGATGCTGTTCATAAGTGACTTACTATTACCATCAAGTAATTTCCTCACCAGAGAACATTAAAACTCTTCCTTTTCCATCAATTACATTTAGCTGAGTCAATAGTAAGAATTTCACATCTACCTTAACAAATAATAAATCTGGTAAGGCCAAGTCAATGTTCTAAATGTCATGGTCACTGTAAATATACTTTTTCATGTTTTTAAATATTTTCTCAGTTTTCTTTTCAGATTAGTTTATTTCCACAGAAAAAAGTTGATGTGCTTAGAATTAGCCAATGCAATAAACTGAACTGGTCCCTCTTGGTTCATAAAATATTTACCATGTCCTAAAATGGAAAAGAAATGCAAAAAGGCAAAATGGTTGTCTGGAGAGGCCTTACAAATAGCTGTGAAAAGAGGAGAAGCAAAAAGCCAAGGAGAAAAGGAAAGATATTCCCATTTGAACGCAGAGTTCCAAAGAATAGCAAGGAGAGATAAGAAAGCCTTCCTCAGCGATCAATGCAAAGAAACAGAGGAAAACAACAGAATGGGAAAGACTAGAGATTTCCTCAAGCAAATTAGAGATACCAAGGGAATATTTCATGCAAAGATGGGTTTGATAAAGGACAGAAATGGTATGGACCTAACAGAAGCAGAAGACATTAAGAAGAGGTGGCAAGAATACACGGAAGAACTGTACAAAAAAGATCTTCATGACCCAGATAATCACAGTGGTGTGATCACTCACCTAGAGCCAGACATCCTGGAATGCGAAGTCAAGTAGGCCTTAGAAGGCATCACCATGAACAAAGCTAGGGGAGGTGATGGAATTCCAGTTGAGCTATTTCAAATCCTGAAAGATGATGCTGTGAAAGTGCTGCACTCATTATACCAGCAAAGTTGGAAAACTCAGCAGTGGCCGCAGGACTGGAAAAAGTCAGTTTTCATCCAATCCCAAAGAAAGCCAATCCCAAAGAATTCTCAAACTACCACATAATTGCACTCATCTCACATGCTAGTAAAGTGATGCTCAAAATTCTCCAAGAAAGACTTCAGCAATATGTGAACCATGAACTTCCAGATGTTCAAGCTGGTTTTAGAAAAGGCAGAGGAACCAGAGATCAAATTGCCAACATCCTCTGGATCATCAAAAGCAAGAGAGTTCCAGAAAACATCTATTTCTGCTTTATTGACTATGCCAAAGCCTTTGACTAGGTGGATCACAATAAACTGTGGAAAATTCTGAAAGAGATGGGAATACCAGACCACCTGACCCACCTCTTGAGAAACCTATATGCAGGTCAGGAAGCAACAGTTAGAACTGGATATGGACCAACAGACTGGTTCCAAATAGGAAAAGGAGTACATCAAGACTGTAGATTGTCACCTTGCTTATTTAACTTATATGCAGAGTACATCATGAGAAATGCTGGGCTGGAAGAAGCACAAGCTGGAACCAAGATTGCTGGGAGAAATATCATAACCTCAGGTATGCAGATGACACCACCCTTATGGCAGAAAGTGAAGAGGAACTAAAGAGCCTCTTGATGAAGGTGAAAGAGGAGAGTGAAAAAGTTGGCCTAAAGCTCAACATTCAGAAAACTAAGATCATGGCATCTGATCCTATCACTTCATGGCAAATAGATGGGGAAACAGTGGAAGCAGTATCAGACTTTATTTTTTGGGGGCTCCAAAATCACTGCAGATGGTGATTGCAGCCATGAAATTAAAAGATGCTTACTCCTTGGATGGAAAGTTATGACCAACCTAAATAGCATATTAAAAAGCAGAGACATTACTTTGTCAACAAAGGTTCATCTAGTCAAGGCTATAGTTTTTCCAGTGGTCGTGCATGGATGTGATAGTTGGACTATGAAGAAAGCTGAGTGCCGAAAATTTGATGCTTTGAACTGTGGTGTTGGAGAAGACTCTTGAGAGTCCTGTGGACTGCAAGGAGATCCAACCAGTCCATCCTAAAGGAGATCAGTCCTGGGTGTTTATTGGAAAGACAGATGCTGAAGCTGAAACTCCAATACTTTGGCCACCTCATGTGAAGATTTGACTCATTGGAAGAGACCCTGATGCTGGGAAGGATTGGGGGCAGGAGGAGAAGGGGACGACAGAGGATGAGGTGGTTGGATGGCATCACTGACTCGATGGACATGAGTTTGAGTAAACTTCGGGAGTTGGTGATGGACAGGGAGGCCTGATGTGCTGCGATTCATGGGGTCACAAAGAGTCGGACACAACTTAGCAACTGAACTGAACTGAAAATGTCAAAATACTTTAGCCGAGTGTTTTCAAAAACTATGATTTATCGTGCTGCCAGGGGTGAAGAATTAGATTTCTTTTTTAAGCAGATAATAAAAATAAACTAATATTTTAAAATTAATATTTCAAAATCCATGGAATCAAGTTTCATTTCACATTTTCTTCTATGTTATATGCATCTTTTGTATTAATAAAAATTTATATGACACACTTCTCATTCCTAGAAAGTAAAATAAAAGTTAGTCAAAATATTAAGCTTTGCTAAGGAGAAGTCATTCTAATTTGCAACAATTACCTTATGTTTAACTCTAACTCCCTCCACATTCAGAAGGCCAAATGCAGTGATTATACACCATAGTGGGAAATACACTTTTTCTTTCACTCCACAGGTATTTTGTATATATTTTTTTTCTTTCACCCACTTATTTATAATAGCTTTAAAGGAAGAATGGCTTCTCAGATATCAAAAAGCGGTGAAGCAGCTAACATAGAATTTCATAAGGTTTCTGCTGGGTGGCAGAGCAGCAACAGCTGTGTAAGTAGAAGCATTGCTGGGTGCACTTGGCCTTTATCACTAATTCCAGGGCACACTTGTCACTGGTGCGTGGCCAGTTTTATAATCAGGAGACAACAGAGAGGCTGCATAATGATGACTTTCATGATGATTTCAGGAGACTGAAGAACTAATGGTTACTATCTTCACGATTAATGATGAAACTGAAATGATCATGAATATTTCTAGAAATATATTTGAAATTCAATTCTTCCTAATGAGTAAATTAAGCAATATTTGGTATTACAGAAGATAAATGAGAAATACTTTTCTAGAAATGTCTTCAAAATGAAGGAGAGTGTTGTATAGAAGATAAACAGTAAATCATATTAATCGTAGGAGTAGAATCTAATCAAATGCATATATTATTTTAAATGTATTTGCGAATTTATTTTCACTGTACATAATGTACTTTTGTGGTTAAAAATAGTTCTTACATGTTACTATTGTCTTAACTTTAAAAAAGTAAATTAAATGCAATAACATTCTCACACTATATATTAAAATATTGATAATTATTAAAATCATGGCTTCAAGAAACTTATTTATTTCAATGTAAATGCCATCACAATAGATTTTTGAAAAGATTTATTTCAGCAATAAAATAGGTAATAAATTTGGATTGTACATTTAAAGTAATTATGTAATTTAAACATGTGTGTTTCAGTAAGGATATGATATTTCTTTAATGCCTTCCTATTTTGAACTATATAGTCATCATTTTTAAACTAACCTTTTTTAACTAATAAATTTTTAAAGATCTTTTCATAGTGTCTGCATATGTGTGACTGATGGTCTATCCATATATGATCAAAATCCTATCACCTTCTCATAATTCTTATTAGCAGTTAGATTTCTATTACTTACAGATCCAACTAAAATTAGTCAATGATCTTGAGTGAGATATGTAATTTGAGTTTCAGTTTTCTCAGCCCTAAATCAATGGTGTAGGAATATATGAAATTTATAGATTTTCATACTCTTAATTCTGTCCTTCTGTAATAATTTATGTCCATGAATGTCATATTGTATTAAAATTGAGAAATATGAGATAAAAAACATATATATATATATATATATATTTCTACTTTGTCATTCTATTTTGAAATTTCATATTACTATTTAAAGACTAGAAATAGACAATGTGTCTAACACAAATAAGAGGAAATTAGTTAATAATAGTAACATTTCACACAAATAAAACATGAAATTATACTATTTGAAAAAGCTCCCAAGCCCCCTCTTTCTCCAACTTCATAGACACAAACACACATGACACAAATATACCCCACATGAATATAAACATGTGCCTTTGTATAATATGTACTTCTAAGCCTGTCTTTCACAATCAGTTTTGCTTTGTGATTAAGGCAAGAATTCTGAAGTAAAAGCTAAAATATATTTTCCTTTGATCTATTTTGCTTCCATTTTTCTTGTTCTTTGTCTCATAGTTCTTCAAGGTATAAAAATGTTAAGGGGCCATGCTGTAGGTGTTAGAAAAAAGAGAGGAGAACTTCTGTTTTACTACCCTCAGGAAACTTAGGAATCTCTATATTTCTTCCTACAAATACTATCCAAAGCTCTCAATGTTAACTTTTGTATCAGAAACTCTTACAGCACTATTTCCAAGTATACATATTTTATCTTGATGCTATGTCTTTGCACTCTCCTTTGATTTTTCCCTCATGATTTCACAATGGTATACATTGTTTTGTAGTTTGATTTTTAAAATATAATCAAAGTACTACATGTAACATGATTTTTAAAAATATCAAATAATTACAGCTCAGTTTAATTATGAAAATGAAGACTTCCCACCATAATTATCCTCTCCCTGCATCCATATCCAGAGACAACTTTAATTATTTCTATGTCTTTACTGTTTTTTCCCCTATGACAGACTTCGAATTTTCCCTCGTTACTTATTACCTATCCATTTAATGATAAGACTCTATACTAAGCTAGGAACCTTCCTCCCCAGCCTGTCTTACTGCCAGATGTGGCCTGTGATTGAATTAAAGCCAATGGTATAAGAGTAACTTCTGGCTACAAATTTTAAAAATTAAAATAATAGTCTTCTATTGGCTTTCTTTCTTCATTCCTAGGGAAAAACAAACATGGTGTTAGTGAACCAGCTTCTATCAGGCAGGAAAACAGAGTAATAAAAATAAAGAAACTTGGGTGCCTGGGTACCATCAAAGAGTATAGCCACTTATGTGACCTGACTGTCCAATTACCATAGGCTGCTCTGGGAGACAGGACTATACTTCCCAAGGACATGAATGAGTCTGAATTAACCTATGTCCTTTTTAATGCAGAAATTGGCCTTTCCTTTTTTTCTTTTCTTTTTTTTTTAACTTTTAGGATATTTTATTTAGGTAGAGATGTAGGATCATTAAAAGACTAATATATAATAAAAGAAAACTAACTCAACACTGTTTTACTCTGACAGTCAATGATAGATGATTATGGGCATTAATTAATTCAGAATAAAATAATTCTTCTGCCCTTCCTGACTATGCTGCTGCTGCTGCTAAGTCACTTCAGTCGTGTCCGACTCTGTGTGACCCCATAGACGGCAGCCCACCAGGCTCTGCCATCCCTGGGATTCTCCAGGCAAGAACACTGGAGTGAGTTGCCATTTCCTGACTATAAAAAGTCTCAATTCAAGGAAAGGAGAACCATCTTTAAGACCATAAGTGTGGACTGGGTAATTTTAATAAAATCTATTGCTAAATAAATATGAACTGCTTGTCTTCAGAGATTTGAATACTAGTTTCTTAGTCTACCGACACAAGTTGTAAAAGAAATATCTAAGTACAGATCTCAAAACTTCTCAAACACCTTAAATTAGGAGAGACAAAGCGGTGTATTGTTTTCAAATTATAAACTGTTAAGGCTGTGTAAGACTCAGGGAGGAATTTAGATCTGTGGCTTTTCCTACCATTCTCCAGCTTCCTGTCCTTTTTTTTTTTTTCCCCCTTTATTTATTTATTTATTTTTTCAGTGGGTTTTGTCATACATTGATATGAAACAGCCATAGATTTACACCTATTCCCCATCCCGATCCCCCCTCCCACCTCCCTCTCCACCCGATTCCTCTGGGTCTTCCCAGTGCACCAGGCCCGAGCACTTGTCTCCTGTCCTTATACTGCGGTGGCTGGCATTACAAGAGGGATAATGCTGTTAAAAACAAAACAAAACCAAAAACCTGAATTTGTTACTGAGTGGTGGACTGTAGAAAAATATTTGGTGACTGTTTACCTGTGATGACCTAAGGCAGAGATGCTGAAATTTAAGATAAGTGAATTAAGTAGAGAAGACTCGTGAGTTTCTCCTGTTGAAGGGGTGGTTATGCTGTATTTAAAGTGAAGAGAGGGAAGAAGAGGCTGAGACCAACTGAGAGATTAGCACTGAAACATACATATTACCATATGTAAAAGACATTGGGAAAAACTCTGATGCTGGGAAAGATTGAGGGCAGGAGGAGAAGGGGACAACAGAGGATGAGATGGTAAGATGGCATCACTGGCTCAATGGACATGAGTCTGAGCAAGCTCTAGGGGGATAGTGAAGGACAGGGGAGCCCGACATGCTGCAGTCCATGGGGTTGCAAAGAGTCAGAAACTACTTGGTCACTGAACAACAAATATGTAAAATAGATAGCCAGTGTAATTTGCTATATGACTCAGGGAGCTCAAACCTAGTTCTCTGTGACAACTTAGAGGGGTGAGACGGGGTGGGAGGAGGGATGGAGGGGATATGTATACCTATGGCTGATTCATGTTGATATATAGCAGAAACCAACACATACTGTAAAACAATTATTCTCCAATTAAAAATAAATAAATTTTTTAAAAATTCCCCAGTTAGATCTGAAGGAAAAAAGAGAGGGCATTTGGACACTCAGTGGCAGGAGGGTGGATTGCGGAGGACAAAGCTAACAGTTCCCAATATCCATTTTACCTCACTATTAAATTAATAGAAACACTCATATTTTAGCAGATACATAACCACCTGGGTGGAAAAAACATTGCCCAGATTCTCTGATACCCAGATATGATCATAAGATTAATTTTGTCACATGAGTGTGAGTTAAATTCTCAGGTCATGCTATTTAAAAAGGAACAATTTGCTTGGCTTCCACATTCTCTTTTTCCACATCTATGTGGAGGGATGGTACTGGCCAGTCAGCTTGAATCAAATAGACTGGATATCGTTCCATGAAGACTGAGGAAAAAAATACCAGGAACCTAGGTCTTTGGAAGAGTTGTCAGAGTAAAACACCTTATCTAGTTTGGAACACCTTTCTACCTTTTGACTGATAAGTGAGGAAAAAAAAATCTTTATTTTATCTGAACCACTATAAATTTTTATAGTATTTTGGCATGTGTTTTTACTAATACACAAATGTTTCTCTAAATATTAGGCTTACAGAGATTTTTTAAAAAATCAACTTGATATATATTTTCTTTACTCCCTCCTTTGATAGATAAGGATATATTTGACATAATTTTTACCTTTTCCCACCACTCCAAGGTTTAACTCTACATTTCAAAATGTACATTTGTATTTCTATTTCATATTCCATCAGCCGCAACTGTATTTCTACTCCTATTTTACATATTAAAGATATTAATCTTCCCTACTTTTCTTTTACCTTTCCTCCCAAATTGCAGTTCCCAAAGTCACCAATTATGTTTTTATACTTTTTGAAAGTAAATATTAAATTTAAGAATACTATGGCTATGTATTAATAAAGTACATTCATTTTTGAGAAAAGCACTGTTAGCACGGAATTTCTCTTGTGCTCAGGCGTCAGTTGAGGAACATTCTTAGGAACAGAGACATTTTCTTCCTTAGAGATAGCCTTACTAGTGGATTACATTCATTTACTTCATTATAATGCATACTTCTGTAGATTTGCAGCATATATAATTTCATAAGACTTGTGTTTATTATTGTCCTGGGCTGGACTCACTTTTTGCTTAGGTCTTTGTTCTTGTTTTATTCCTTAGCTCCACTGGTGGCAATGCGGACTGGGTGGGTTACAGAACCAGAAGTTAAAATCAAAAGGAGATACATGGAAATAGAATTATCAATTCAAAATCATTTTCCCTTAAATTTTGAAGCAGTTTCTCCATTGTCTTTTAAAAGCTGATTGAAGAAAATTTTCTACTGCTTGATTCTTGTTCTATTAGATTTATTATGTATCCTTATTTGCTTTGCTTTTAACTTTTTAATATTCATATTTGCATCTTTAAAATTGTACATGTGTGTTAGTTACTCAGTCATGTCCGAATCTATGTGACCCATGGATTGTACTCTGCCAGGCTCCTCTGTCCATGGAATTTTCCAGACAAGAATATTCGAGTGAGCAGCCATGCCCTTCTCCAAATGGTATACCAATATACATAAAATGGTATACATATATATATATATATATAATGGGGTGTGTGTGTAGTGTAAGTTGCTTAGTCGTGTCTGACTCTTTGCGACCCCATGGACCATACAGTCCATGGAATTCTCCAGGCCAGAATAATGGAGTGGGTAGCCTTTCCCTTTTTCAGAGGATCTTCCCAACCCAGGGATGGAACCCAGATCTCCCGCATTGCCTGCGGATTCTTTACCAGCTGAGCCACAAGTGAAGCCCAAGAATAATGGAGTGGGTAGCCTATCCCTTCTTCAGGGGATCCTCCCAACCCAGGAATCAAACCGGGGTCTCCTGCATTGTGGCAGATTCTTTACCAACTGAGCTATGAGGGAACATTTCCTTATACAGGGCAGTCAGAATAGGCCTTCTTAACAAAATAAAGTGGAGTAGAGACATTAAGGGATGTGTGGGGATGGGCCCAGCAGGTCCAGGAGGGGATGGACCTTCTCCTTCCCATGACATTCTCACTGAACCTGCTGCAATGGTGTACTAATAAATATAAACTGTATACCAATATATATTTCAACATATTTGAAATATTTCTTTAAAGGTGTATATTTCTTTTATTGATTTATTTTATTTATTGATCTGTTTAGACACTGTAATCCTTTCTATTTTAATTCCTATGCCATTCAACTTTGGGATATCTTTTACTATTATAGTCCTGTTATTTTTCTTCTCCCCATTTTCTTTCATTGCCTTTGAGATGTCTAATGTTTAGCTCAGATGCAATTTGCTATTTGAAATCACACCAGTGAAGTGCAGTTTCTGCCTAACTAGCCTATATAATGGTCACTGAAATCCTCAGACATTACTTGATGATCAATAACTTTGAACAAATATGGCTCCCACTGTTTTACCCACTCCATATTTTTCACGCCTTGAAATATCTTCTTTAGTGCAATGTTTTGTCTATGAAAAAAATTAGTGAAACTTCAGAGTACATAAATATAATTACGATGTGAGAATTTTCTCCCTTCTGAGTGAATTTGTCCCACACCTGAACCTGGTACATTCAGAGTTCTAGAGCTCTCAAGAAGAACCTAAGCGGTATGCTCATTAAAGATGACCTCACTCTTTTCTATCTCTACATAAGGTCAAGAATAGAAATGTGATAAAAGTAGAATTCCCTTTCTGGATTTATAATTGGGTCCCTGAGTGAAGAGCCAATGATCTTAGGATTGACTTGTTATAATGACCTGTAAAATCAAAGCAAATTAAGAAGTTTGAAAATCAAAGCTATTTTCAAGGTTCAGTTTTGAGGGGGTGGCAGCAGGACCCTTTGAAAAATGACAGTGACTTTTTAAAAGTTATTTTTAAATGGAGGGTAATTACTTTACAATGTTGTATGGTTTCTGCCATACATCAACACTAATCAGTTATACATAATGTCCCCTCCTTCTTAAGCCTCCCTCTCACCTCCCGCCCCATCCCATCTCTCTAGGTTGTCATAGAGCATGAGGTTGAGCTCCCTGGAGTAACATTCATCTTCAAAGAGTATGGATCAGTTGTATGGGGGAGGACTCCAGTGTTATATTTGACTGATAGTTCCCAACTAGATTCCTGGGAATCAAGACAGTAATGACTGAAGGTATTGGAATAAAACACAAGTTGAATCTCAACTCATTTCGATTTCTTTTGTTTACAAATATCCTGTCGCATTTTGATTAAAATAGTTAATAATAGCTATTAAAATGATTATTGTTGTTGTTCAGTTGCTAAGTCACGTCAGACTCTTTGTGACCCTATGGACTGCAGCATGCCATGCTTCCTTGTCCTTCACTATCTCCTGGAATTTGCTCAAACTCATGTTCATTGAACTGATGATGCCTTCCAACCATCTCATCCTTTGTCGTCCCCTTCTTTTCCTGCCCTCAATCTTTCCCAGCATCATGGTCTTTTCCTGATGTGAAGAGCTGACTCACTGGAATAGCCTCTGATGCTGGGAAAAATTGAAAGCAGGAGAAGAAGGGGATGACAGAGGATGAGATCGTTGGATGGCATCACCGACTCAATGGACATGAGTTTGAGCAAACTCTGGAAGATGGCAAAGGACAGAGAAGCCTGACATGCTGAAGTCCATGGGGTCCATGGGGTCACAAAGAGTTGGTCACTACTGAGGGAACAACAGTGGCTCTTCGCATGAGGTGGCCAAAGTACTGGCGCTTCAGCTTCAGCATCAGTCCTTTCAATGAACACTCAGGACTGATCTCCTTTAGGATGGACTGGTTGGATCTCCTTGCAGTCCAAGTGACTCTCAAGAATCTTCTCCAACACCACAGTTCAAAAACATCAACTCTTTGGTGCTCAGTTTTCTTTATAGTCCAACTCTCACATCCATACATGACCACTGGAAAAACCATAGCCTTGACCAGATGGACCTTTGTCAGCAAAGTCATGTCTCTGCTTTTTAACATGCTGTCTAGGTTTGTAGACTGTATCCATTAAATGGCAGCTCTCGTGAGCTGTATTTTCTAACTAGAAATACATATTAAAATGCCATGCTAATATGGTACCATTATGTTAAAATACTAAAAATATAAGTAACAGAAGTAATCCTATCTTGAAGTGACTTTTGTGTATACAGCAAAATGCTTTTTTTTTCTAACTAACAAAAAATGACTGCTTTTAGTTAGAAATTAATAGACCCTGACCTACACTTTAATAAAATAATAAAGTGAAATAAAATAAAGTAAATTTTACTTGGAATTTATATATCCTTTGTGGAAATGGTGTGTTTACAGTTACACAAGTTCACAACAGTTTTGGATAGTTACCTTTATACCTATATGAAGCAGCCTCTATTTAGATAAGAGAAGGTATAATTTAATAAAAGGGACTTTGTTCTGGTATTTGTAAGACTTGACCTTCCATCTCATTTACAATCTTATGCTAACTTTCATAAGATAATTAACCTCTTTGATTTGTGAAGTAAATATATCATGTTATAAATAGAAATATTATGCTTGATCCAAAATAGCAGCTGACCTATGAAAACTGTATTTCCATTTCACATGAAAATCCAGGACATATAAGAAGAATTAGAAGGCAATATGTTTTGATCTCCCAAATGTACCGTATGCTATTCATTTTGATATGAATAACAAACCTTTTCGTAGTTTCAAGCAATGCCTTTTGGGATATATTCTATGATGCTTATGTAAAATATCTTGCAGATGCTTTATTCCTTTAACATTTGCAAAATTTGTATTTCATCCTCGTGAGTCTTCTGTTTTGTTTAAGGCCAGAAAGGGTAAATGTTGGTGCATCTAATTAGCATCAAAAAATACCAAGTTGATCAGATAGTAATTCAAAAGCAAATACACATGGTCTTGTTATAGAGGTAACTAGATTTTACTTTAATGCTCAGTAGATGAAAAACATGTTCCACAAGTATGTGTTCAGATTGGCTTTCTTAACTCTGTTTCAAATTATATAGTTCTTTTAATTATTCTCACATTTAATAAATGTATCTCACATATTTTTAGTAGCTTTCACTTAATTTGGAAGTATGCTCTGGTTTCTCTTTTCTATTCTAAATGTTCTAAATATCTATTCTATTCTAAATATCCTAGATATTTCTAGTAAAGAATATTTTATTATTGAAGTGCTTGAAATGCATGTAACTATTAGTAGCTGTGTACTTTCATTATATCAAGTTCAGTAATATCAGCTTGATAAAAGAACAAGAATAAAACAATATTATTAAATAAATATCAATGTTAGAACAACATTCTTTTTATGTTTTGGCTCCTGTGTGCTCTGTCACTGAAAAAAAAACAAGTATTTCTAATTTCACATATCACCAAGAAGCAATATCATTAAGAAACCAAGTTAAAACACATTATTGTAAAACCAGTAATGTATTTTAGCTTAAAAACCAGTTCTTTTCACTTATGTCTGTACATATATCTTGATGAAAAGTAGAAACCTGAATTTTTGAGTGGCACTGTTGTTTTACAGAATGATAAAGAATCACAAAGCCCTAAAACTCTAAATTTGAATACAAGTTTTGTCTATTAACAGCTACATAACTTTCAGATATCACTTAACAGCTTGAAGTCTCAGTGACCTCACTGAAGAAAAGCAGGTCATATCTACTTTCATGAATTTTTAGTATGCCTAACTTTCAAAATTTAGATAAAATGCCTGATATATCACTTAGTAAATAATAAGTATTCAATATTATTAGGCATAGTGATAACATATTTTACTTGTTCACACTCCAGTTTTGTTGAAAAATCAGTAAATAATATACAGAAAGTGTGGAAAGAAATGAAAGATATTTTTGTCATTCTAACAGCACTGTTAACATATGCTTCTATTTTTCCCTCTGTATATTGTGCTTAGTTGTAAGTATGGTATAATACAATTTATAGACTTTTACTGTTTAATTTATATCAGGGGCATTTCTCCATGCTTAGACATGGGCGTATTTTTCATAGTTTCATAGAATTTTTTCAGGTGTCCAGATGAAAATTCCACTTCTATAACTTGAAAAGAGAGTGATCTGTTTACAGGTGTTTGACACCACTCACCTCGAAAACACAAGTGTACCCCCACACACACACAAAAATAAAAATGACCAAAGGTATATAAAAAACACTATTGAGAATATCCATCAGAAGAAGCCTGACTATGGTACCATACAACATAAATTCCTGTTAGACATACTGAAAATATACTCATTAACAAGGAAGCTGTAATATATTAAGAACTAATACGGAAATGCAAAAAAAACTGCAATTCTCTAATTTGGAGGGTCAAGGGTTATAGAAAAAGCTAGAACACTGGGCAGGACTACCTCATTTGGAAGTGCTGTTAATGTGATGGAGTCACAGATTTCAAAAGGGACCCATTGCTTGAATATCTATGCCCACGTATAGACACATTGGACAGAAAACACCTGTTGATACCAGAAAGGCACCTTGATCTTAATAGCTCCTAATATTCTGGACTTGTCTTGAACTACCAGAGCATTTGGCTGATGTGGTAGTAGTAGTCCATGAAGTGGCAGGATCATGACATGCTGTTACACATCGCTACAAAGTCACAGAGAGAAACATCCCAGTATTGAAACTAGGCATAATCGTATCTTGTATCTACTCAAACAGAAAACTGAATTACAAATATTGTCCTTAGAATAGTAAATTCAACAAACACAGAGAAGCAATCAAGCAGAAAGTTCCAGTGAATCATTTCTCATATCAATTGATATGCTGAATCACAGGAATGGTAATATTTGCATAATTTAGTCTTTCAGCTAAAAATATGAGCATCTATTTGTTCAGCACAAATTAATAATGAAAAGAAGTAATAAAGTCCATGAATAATTTATGCATAAATATCTGATGAAGAAAAACTTCTCCATTCATTGATAAAAATAAGGAAATATAAAATATAAAATAAAATATAAAAATACAAAATAAACATTAAATGGACTCTATTTTGAAGCTTGACTGTGTTAAATAGGTTCAAATAACATAATCACATTATCTCAGTTTAATTAGAGAATTTGGGATTGTTAAATTCCAGAATTCTCCAATAATTTTAGTAATTTGATTGACATAATTTCTTAATAATTTAGAAGATCTAAACTAAGTATGTATATAAATACATAGCTGTTCATAATATATTTATATTTAATCAGGGTTCCCAGAAGTCTTTATGAAACCAAGAGATATCTCAGATAACTTTTATATACATTATATGTTTAGATATACTCATAAACAATGATTCATCTAATAAAAATAATTTGAGCAACTAAAACATAGTCAGGGCAGCTCTTGAGTTGTCAAGGCTATGAGACCAAAAGTACAGAGGGAAATTTTTCCTTAAAAAAATAGTTAACTAGAGTTCATAAAGGAGATATTCCTAGAAGATGGTGCATATCACATGTTTCCATAATATATATACCTGAATGATAGTAACTGTTTTTAGTTTCTTAGAGTGGTCATGTCAATGTACTACTAACTGGTGGCTTAAAAAAACAAGAAATTGATTATTGCGCTATTTTGGGTACTAGACATCTAAAATCAGTATCAGCTTGGCTACTTCCTTCTAAGGGCTCTGAGTGATCAAAGAGAATGTTCTATTTAACTGCACACAGTGAATATGGGGATTCAAATTACAAAAGTGATTTCACTTTGGGTAGTGTATAAGAAAAGCCTATCGTGTAAAAATACATGCTATTTACATATGCATTGATTAGAATGAAGATTGTTAACATGTCATCATTAAATAAATTACCAGGATATAACACTACATTTTTGTTGATTTTTATCAGAGTTGTTGATTTAAAATCCACTTAATAAAACATATTTTTATTATAATAATGTGGACTGAGTTTGACATTGAGTATCTTGTTTTAGGAAATTCAAAAAGATATATTTCATAAAGATTTATTTATATAATTTCCTATATGTGGATAAATACTACTTCTTACAGGAAGTAGCTTTTAACTGCCTTACAAGTCTTTTTGTAAAAGTTTTAAAGACCACATTTTACAGAAATCTTTTAATTTATTTTATTATATTTTAAAAAATTGAAATTCAAACATTTAAATATCTTTTAACTAGATACATTTAGAGACAATTCACATGAAAAGTTAAAAAATTATGTTTTAGTAAAGAAAAGGCTTACTAAATATCTACTTGAATTTATTGATTATATATTATTGTTGAGTATACTTGATAAGTTTGTTGACAAAATTCCAAACCTTAATGGCCATTAAAAGTAATGGTTGAGCTATTAAAATTTCTATTAGAGTAATTTGCTCTAAAAAGCATTGTACTGGAGTTCATGACTGAATGAACCACAAAATTACTGAGAGCATTTGTCAATTACCAAAATGGAGCAATATTAGTAAGCATTTAAAAAATGAGTATGCCTTTTACCTACATGGCATCTAAGGGACATAAATCAACAGAAAGTAAAGGAAGCAAATCAAACATTTCTGCTCATCAAGACCTTTAACCTTTCTCTGTTGACAATTTCATAATCACATTGGTTCTCAGAGCCAGCTAATTTATTGATTATGTGTGAGGCACATGTCTCCTTCATCATTAAGGAAATAGAGAATCACATTTTAATGGAGTTATAAATAGTCTTTTGAAGAGACAGCACCATGAGTTCAGCATATTTTTGATACTAATTTATTTTATGTTGAATGCGCTTTAGTTTCTCTTATGGTTATTGGAAGTTTTGGGTTTTCCTCCTCTTTTTTTTTTGACAATTATGACAAATTAGGCATTGCTTGTAAAACATCCATTTCATTATATTTGAATATTTTATCACCATAGAGTTATGTATAGCTTTAATGTTTATCACTCTCTTCTGTATATTCAACTTTTTCATCATTTTTGTTTCTGTGTATTTCTATTTCCTATAATTAATAACAATGAACACATTACAATTTTATTCTTTTTTTGGAAAGGCAGCTACTAGATTTATCAGTTCTTATGCATTCTTGTCAAATTCATCAATTTCTGCTTTTGTTCTTATTTTCTGCTTTCTTTTGCCTTGCTATAATTTTTGGCATTTCATATACTAAATGGTTATTCTCATTTTTTTGGATTAATATTGAAAATATTTAAACACTAATGTGTCTAATTATCCCTTTGGCCATAGCCAGTTTCAAAGAGACATGTACAATGACTCTACTTGGGGCAGTGTTCTAGTTTAGGAAACATGGTTTCAGTTGTAAAGGTGAACAACACTGATTACTTATTCTGGTTTAAGCATTTAAGTCCTTATGTATATAGACAATTAAGGTATTCCCATGAGGAAAGTTCTATTCCATATTTACTTTATTGATGATATAATTAACACCTAGACTTGCTGATATCTTGCTCAAGATCTTCATTTATGAAACAGCAAAACCAAAAGCTCAGTGTAACAGTCTCGTGTGTCAACTTGGCTGGACTATGGTCACCAATTAAACACTAGATGTTGCTCTGAAGATATTTCGCAGATGTGATTATTTGGAATCAGTTGACTTAAATGAAAGGAAGTTATCCTCATTACAGTCAGTGGATTTAATTCAGTCAGTTGAAGGCCTTAAAGACAAAAACTGAGTTTTCACAAAGAAGAAGAAAATCTGCCTCAAAACTGTTAACAGAAATCTTGCCTGAGTATCTTGCCTGTTGGCCTGCCCTATAAACTTAGCAGCCCCCAAAACTGCATGAGCCAATTGGTTAAATCAAACTCTTTCTCTCTAGCCAACCCTTCTTCCCTCCCTCTCTCTCTCTGTTTCTTTCTCAGTGAATCTCACTTCTTAGTCATTTACCCAACACATAGACACAAACATGTCAATATTTCATTAAAAACTGCTATGATTCCTATCTGTCATCTGATGAATTTTGAAAGAGGCTTTGCTTCTTTTCATGCTTATTATTTGTTGATTTCTGAAGTTTTTTAAAAAAGAATCTTACTAGGGTTTCATAGGTATCACTGAATCCTATATTTACAAAGAGATCAGAGTTTTGTCATGGCATCCTCATATTTGACTGTTCCCTCTGCGCTTAATATTGGTTTACTTTCAGCTCATGGTTTCTGATACATGCTCATTCTCTCCCTTAACTATGAAAAGAGACAACAGATATTACACTCTTCTTCAGCCACTGGACTGGCCTGATATTCCTATAAATCCTAGTGGAAAGCAAAAACAAACAAAAAACCAGAAAACCATGAAAAAAAGTGGAATACATGATGCACATTATTAAAACTATGTGCAAATTTCAGTTTATCTTTTGACTGACCTCCCTGGGGAACTTAACATAGCTAACCAATCTTGCTTTATTGAAACTTTCCTCTTTTGATATATGACAGTCAGGCCGTACATGTTAGTTCTTTTAGGACTTTCCTTAGTTTATCCCTGAAATATTCATATGCTTTTTCTCTACCAGGACAATTTCCTATATACACATAGCTTCAAATATGCTACTTATACCCTAATATCTCCAAACAACTGTATAACCTCTACAACTGTACAATGCAGTCATGCCAGTCATTTTCAAGTGGTCCAGAGTCACTTAAAGTTATATAAAAGATTAACTGGTCACCCCCTCCCACCTCTAGTCTATTCCAGTCATGCTTTCTCTCTCATGATCCATAGTCTCAGGGACTCTATTATCCAGCCAGTTGAAAACTAGAAATCTAGGAGGAAAATAGTCTGCTTAAGATGAATGTTCAATGATGCTACCAATTTCCATCATCTTCTATCTCCATTATTGTGACTAAATTACTTTATTTGTACATATTGTGTGTTTACTAGATTGCAAACCTTGTGAAGACAGAAATGATGCATTTTACCTTTATATGGCCATAGGAATCCAGTGATAAAAATGTGGGAAGTAAATGAAAAAATAAATTACGAGTATGATATCTATGTAAGCATATCTATTCTCATAGATTTTATCATTCTTATTGAACACTACCATACACTGTATCTAAAATACACATGAGAAAGTTAACATGCATTGCATTTGAGACATGTGCCTAAATTTATGATAGTCAAATGAGTCCAAAACATATATTGCTAATGCCACATGACAAAGTGTCCAACTGGGGAAAACATACAAGCAGAGAAGTAGTAGAGACAAGTCGTTGTCTCATTATTTCCAGCTAGGCATAACTTGAGCTGGCTCATAAAAGGAGCCAGGCTTATTATTTTTGGCTAATTCTCATTCCCATCCCAGTAAGGCTTTATACATCTATCTGCAAGAAAGGAAACAGAGAACTCTGTGATCATGTAGTGATGAAAACTCCTGGCTATGGAGTGCTTTGTTAGAGAAGGGGAGCGTCTGAAGCCTGGTGGTTGGTGTCACCCTCTTTAGCTAACTAGGACCTTCTGAATCAATTCTCTGTTCAGCTGCCAGAGAAAGAAAGTGAACCAATGAGACTGTCCAAATTTGTTGCCTATCAGTATTCAAGTGGAAAATACATTGCCAAAGGCAGTATGATATAGTGGGATAACACTGTGATTTTATGATTTTTAAAATCAGACAAACATTTGTTGGAATCTCAGATGCACCCTTCATGAGTTGTGTTCTTTAAACTCTTTTAATAAAAAGGAGTTTTTAAAGCTGAGTTTATAATATAGACCATTACTGTTATTGGATACATTAAGAAAGGACATGTTAGTTTAATGATTATACCAATTCTGTACTAATTTATGTACCACTTAACTGGTTGACTAAATAACATACATAGAAAGTCTGTATCCAATAGAAGATAGGCTTCCCTGGTGGCTTAGCAGTAAAGAATCTGCTTGAGATGCAGGAAACTTGGGTTAGATCCCTGGGTCAGGAAGATCTGCTGGAGAAGGAAATAGCAAACCACTCTAATACTCTTGCCTGGGAAATTTCATGGACAAAAGAGCCTGGCGGGCTACAGTCCACAGGTCACAAAAGAGCTGAACGTGATTTAGCCACTAAACCATCACCACCTATTCTTTGTTGTTGACCAACACCTACATCCAGTAATAAATAACTTTTAAGACCCTCTCATTTTTAAAATTTACATGAAAAAATTAACTCTCCATGGTCTCTTAAAGCTATAGAAAGACAGACTTTTCTTATTTCACTTCATGATAAATAAAAGTCAACAGAAACCAAATTTTTTAATTGATGGAAATTAAGTGATAACAGAAACCAAAGATTTTGTAAGCATTCATTTCACTTACTTATCATTTAGAAATTGGATCTACATAGATTTTTGACATTGTCCTTTTATATGCTAGAAAATTATTAATATTTAGCTTCTTTTCCTATAATACACACCTTTTCAAATATAAGATCACTTTAGCTCCCAGAGAAAGCAAATGAATAAAAAATTAGTTGGTAGAGGAACTCCTCTAATTTGGAGACTAAAAGGGTAGATAATTGCAATTTTGGAGGTTCTTCTTCTATTTACAAATAAAACCGATGAACAGGATTTCTGATCACTTTATTACTAAACAGAGGTTTGAAACCTATGATTAGTTGAGCATTTGTGAAATTTGGATATGAACAAATTTAATGTAATAGTCTTGGATTTTGAAGAGTATAAGAATATGAAGAAATAGTGTCAACCTCTCCAACCAAGTACAAAATATAAGAATTTTCTGTTTTTTTAATATTTATAAAATTTTGTGCAAACATTACTGAAGGGCAATATACCATCACAGCCAAAATTATCTGATGATCAACACAAGATAAAAACTGTCACCATAATGAACTGTGATTGCTAAAGATCTTCAAGAACCCAAGGGCATTCAGATGTAATTAAAGAAATAGACTAGGAAAAAAACCACACTATAATGGTAATTTGGAAAAAACATGCAGAAGTATTTTCTCCCTCATTCTTTTCCCTAATTCATTTTATGATGTATAAGCATTAAGAAAAAAATAATACGCTACACAATAAATAAACTTCATGTTAAACAAAATTTTACCTTAAAAATTAGCATTTTAAAAGTCACAACAAATATAGGGTTGATGATATACTATAGAAGTATTTTAAAAATATCTTATTACAAAGTATTATGGTGAAAATCATGTTCAAGTATGCCCAGACATTTAATCTCTTTCAGTTCAGTTCAGTCACTCAGTCATGTCCAACTCTTTGTGACCCCATGAACTGCAGCACGCCAGGCCTCCCTGTTCATCACCAACTCCCATAGTCCACCCAAACCCATGTCCGCTGAGTCGGTGATGCCATCCAACCATCTCATCTGTTGTCCCCTTCTCCTCCTGCACTCAATCTTTCCCAGCATCAGGGTCTTTTCAAATGAGTCAGCTCTTCGCATGAGGTGGCCAAAGTAATGGAGTTTCAGCTTCAACATCAGTCCTTCCAGTAAACACCCAGGACTGATCTCCTTTAGGATGGACTGGTTGGATCTCCTTGCAATCCAAGGGAATCTCAAGAGTTTTTCCCAACACCACAGTCAAAAAGCATCAATTCTTCGGCGCTCAGCTTTCTTTATAGTCCAACTCTCACATCCATACATGACCACTAGAAAAACTATACCCTTGACTAGACGGACCTTTGTTGGCAAAGTAATGTCTCTGCTTTTTAATATGCTATCTAGGTTGGTCATAACTTTCCCTCCAAAGAGTAAGTGTCTTTTAATTTCATGGCTGCAATCACCATCTGCAGTGATGCTGGAGCCCCCAAAAAATAAAGTCTGACACTGTTTCCACTATTTCCCCATCTATTTTCCATGAAGTGATGGGACCAGATGCCATGATCTTTGTTTTCTGAATGTTAAGCTTTAGGCCAACTTTTTCACTCTCCTCTTTCACTTTCATCAAGAGGCTCTTTAGTTCCTCTTCGCTTTCTGCCATAATGGTGGTGTCATCTGCATGTCTGAGGTTATTGATATTTCTCCCAGCAATCTTGATTCCACTGTGTGCTTCATTGATCTTGGCATTTCACATGATGTATTCTGCATATAAGTTAAATAAGCAGGGTGACAATACACAGGCTTGATGTACTCCTTTCCTGATTTGGAACCAGTCTGTCATCCATGTTAAGTTCTAATGGTTGCTTCTTGACTTGCATGCATATTACCTAGGAGGCAGGTCACATGGTCTGGTATTCCATCTCTTTAAGAATTTTCCACAGTTTGTTGTGATCCACACAATCAAGGCTTTGTCATGGTCAATAAAGCAGAAGTAGATGTTTTCCTGGAACTCTCTTGCTTTTTTGATGATCCAACAGATGTTGGCAATTTGATCTCTGGTTCCTGATTATGTTAATGAGGTTTAATTGGAATCAGGGAACCAGAGATCAATAATAATATTAAACCTCATTAAAATAATACTGGTTTATCAAGTATATATTATTCAATGCAGATTTTTGTGCCTTGTTGATGTAAGGGACTACATCTTAGTTTTTAATGTCAGTTTGGGAACGGAAAAACTACAGAATATATAAAAAGTAACTGCAGAGTAATCGAGCAAAAAATAAAAGGCAAGTAAAAATAACACTCCCAACCTTAAATTCTAAATCTAATGATTAGTTTTTCAACTTTATAAACTACTCTAAAAATATTTTTATCTGCCCTCCTTTGATTTCAACTTTATAGTCTAGAAATAAAGTGGCACAATTAACAAGCTTATTTGCTGTTTTTATAATAGGATTTACTAAACTATAATAATATGTTTCTGGTCTAACCCCCCCCCAATTTTTGTTATATCAAATTATACTTATTCACTGCATAAAATTCCAATATTTATTTGTCTTTTTAATCTTAGTCTATCTTTGTTTATTGCTTGAAATTTTAACTTTAGATTTTGAACCTAGAATTTCTTAGTAAAATAATTTTTCTCCAGAAAATATTGTATGTTCTGATTTAGTGTTTTTATACTGATCTAATTATCTATAAAAAATGCAATGATTTTTTTTTGTATCATTACTAGTTCTTACACTTCTTCACCCTTTCTGTTTTTTACTTAGGCAAGGATTTAAGGATTCTTTTGTATGCTTACCTGTGTGTTTTTAAAGACAAAATAATTCAAATCTGTTTTTCATCTGATTGAATTATGTTACTTCTTCCACCTTTCTAAATTTATTAAGTTCTGTTAATTTGCACTTTTTCTATATCTGTATACTAATATGCCATTTTGATTTGTCTTAATAAAACCGATATTACTTTGTTTGTCATAAAAGTTGATTGTTTTTTTCCAAAATAGCTTTCTAATCATCTGTAAATGTGTTCATAGATCAAAATTCTATCATAAATAATATTTACCATTTTCTTAAAAATATTGAAGATATTTTAATCCTTGAAAATAATTCTCCTTTGCCCTTATTGTCTACCTTAGAGAATATTTTGTGTTTACTCTGAAAATTTACATTTTAGAAGTTTTCTTGATTGAACCCTAAGGGAATGCTTTTCTCTACAATTACCCTTGTTTATCATCCCTTTGATTTTGTTTAACACATTATCTGACAACAGAAAAGATCCATGACCTTAATCTTGCTGATCCTCCTATATCCATTAGGTAAATGCCTAATTTAACAAATGAGTCTTCTGCTTTGCCCTAAAACCAGAAAACTCATTTTTCCTAAAGCTAATCAATGAGCAAGCTTAGAGAATCAGATTTCTTTTCTTTTCTTTTTAAGCAGAAAAAACATAACAAAGGGAAAAAAAAAGTAAAACTATTACTTTACGGTAGTGTTTAAACATGAAATGTGTTAAAGCTATGAATCTAGACTGTATAAATATTCTGATTATATCAGAGCATCAGCATACCAGCATCTGCAGTTGGAGAACGTCTACTTATTGCCTATATATTATTTTTGTTATTTGAGATTGGCAAACCAGTGGATAATACAATAGTATTACTACAATTCCAATAGCCAACGATAGTGTCTGAAGTAGTATACATTTTCATAAATATTTGTTAAATCAGTATTACATAGCCTCACTTTGACAGTACACGTATGATGTACGCTTAATAAAAACTTTCTTATTCCTACCCATTAACTTTTAAAAGTCCAGAGGAAATTTGCTTTGGTTATATACACAGTGAGAATCACTTTTCAATTTGGTTCTGTATTATAAACAAGCAGTGACTATATTAGTTTATATATAAAATAATTTTCCAGAGATTTAAACAGTAATAGCAATAAATTACTGAAACACAGTAAAAGATCTCATGTTGACTATCACACAGGAAGGTGGTCAAGCCATGATTCTCTTCTCTTGAAATTAGTTTTGCTACATATCATAAATATACATAAATCATTATTAAATAAGCAAAATCATAATTTCTTTCAATAGTTAAGAATACATTTTGTAGAACTAGATACAGACTAAAATAGCATTATCTAATAATTTATTTATATATTCTCAATTTATGTATGTCTTCAATATTCTCTCAATAATCATTTTGAATCCTCATTCTTTTCACCAAGCCCTTTACCGTGTTCACTAGGCATTTCTGGCTGCTCAGCTAATAAAGGATGAAGGGATGTTTATTTTACTGATACACATTTTAGAAATGGAAAACAAGAAGTTCTTTGACAAGACTAAATTTCACTAACTATTAAAAGTAGCCAGAAATCACACCTAATGGGAAGTGGCATGTGAGCACCATCATGTCTGAGAGGAGACACTAATACAATAAATACTGGGTCATATGGAGATTGGAACTGGAAATTTATTTGATTCAAAACAGCTCTATAGAATCGATTATTATTTTAACTGTATTTGTTGCTGTTTAGTTGCTAAGTAATGTCCAACTGTTTTGTGACCCCATGGACTATAGCCCACCAAATTCCTCTCAGGCAAGAATAGTGGCGTGGGTTGCCATTTCCATCTAGGGGATCTTCTTGACAGAGGGATCAAATCTGTGTCTCCTACATTGGCAGGCAGATTTTTTTAGCAGTGAGCCACCAGGGAAGCCCATTTCCCTACTAAATATAATAGTATTAAGAATAATAAACATAATAAACTCTAACAATCACAACAAATAATTCTTGAATTTCTACTAGAGACTTCATCTATATGAATCTTTCTATCTGCATTTCCATGCCCTGGGTGTGCACGCTCAATCCATGTCTGACTCTTTGCGACCCCATATAGCCTGTCGGGCTCCTTTGTCCATGGAATTTTCCAGGCAAGAATATTGAAGTGGGTGCCATTTCCTATTACAAGGGATCTTCCCAAACCAGGGATCAAACCCATGTCTCTTGCATCTCCTGCACTGGCAGGCCAATTCTTTACAACTGTGCCACCTGGGAAGTCCTTTCCAAACCCCACACTGTATCAAAACATAGCAGCAACTAAAACATCAAGAGCAACTCACTTTCTTTTGAATTTCATGTTGACACTTGGGAAGAAGCAGAGCTCTTTCTTCTCATTGAAGTTTTTCATTATCTTTGTTTGGCCAGGATTTTTCAATACAGCACAAATAAGTCATTTGCTACCCTATGGATTGCCTGGCAGGTCACTTCTGATAATCTGCTGTGAGTACATGAAAGGGCCATGAGGTTGAGAAAATCTCAAAATGGACTTACTACTCACAGAATGGACTGACAATAAAATTTAAATCAGTGTTTGCTTCCTACCAGAGCTCAGGCTTTTTAATGTTTGCTATGCTTTAATCTCTGTGAATGGTAATTTCAATCACATTCAAGTTTCCACCTAACCATTGTGAAAATATGATTCCTAAAGCTATTATCCTGATCTTTTTAAAACAATTCTCCTTTACATATTCCAAAAGTCTGGGTTCTAGGTGCTCACATAATATACTATATATAAGTGTTCTGAAAGTTTAATTTTTTCCACTCAACAGACTGCTTTTTGAAGAGAGTCAATATTTAGGCTGTGTATATTTATATATATTGGTTTGACCAAAAAGTTCACTGGCCCAAACAAACTTTTTGGCCAACCCAATACAATACTTAGCCTAAGTTTGGAATATAGGCAGTTGCTATTTAAATCTTTGGCAAATAAATTAAAATTTATGAATTAACTTTTATTATGGAATTTCCCAACAAGAACACTAGAGTGGGTTGCCATTTCCTACTCCAGAGGATCTAGCCAGTACCAGGGATTGAACCCAAGTCTCTTGCATCTCCTGCATCAGCAGATGGATTCCTTACCATTGGTGCCACCTGGCACATTGGCTTAACTTTTTATTATGAACTAACTCTTAAGATTTTGTGCCTAAAGGTAAAGGCATAATTAGTACATCATCTAGATCAAGAAATCACCAGAAGTTAGCAAATATTCAGCTTTATTCTAAATATATTTATCAGAACCTACTAGGAAAAAAAATCTAATTCATATATCCTGATGAAGAAAACATTTTGAGGACAGAAAACACTTTGTGGATAGAAAAATTGGGAATATACATGATAGGGTAAAGAAATTTAAAAATGAAGTATGAAAAAGAGATCAATAAAGAGATATATGAGATCTGTTACTTTAACTATGCACTATGCACTTTAATAATGCACTGTTTAATCACAGTACACCTTAAGGACGATTTATGAACTTTAAAATGACATCTGATTCAACAAACACCACTGGGAAAAACTTTTGAGAGACAAAACATTTGAGGGAAAGAGTACAATGAAGAGAAACCTCTAAATCCACTGAAGTAACACTGTCAGCGGAGGGACAAATGACCAAAATTTAGAAAACTCAAACATGAATTGAAAAAGACTGTCACTGTGTAAACAGTGGTTGAATAAAATTCATTGGAAACTAGCATCAACAGTGATACTAAACTTAATGTGACAAGAGTTTTATATAATTTTAAGAACTGCTACAACAATAATTAGATTTTCAGGAAATGTTACCAACATTAATTTTGAGACATACCAATATTCAATATTAAATGTTAAGCCTACTTTGTAATCATCCAGATAACTGTAACATGACACTTATCTTTGCATAGAATGTCTTCAATAACATTATTGCTTATGCTATATTACTCATTATTTTTGTTTGTGTTTTTACCCAAACTAGTTTGTTGTATAATTTTATTACTAAAGAAAATAAGGATAATATGTACTTAATGTATTTCCCAGTTATTTTAAACTCAAAAGTTTAAATGCTTGTTTAATTTATGCTTTAGTGACTCAGTTAACATAGGAGTTGACTGATTGAATGTGCCTATCATGAGATACCAGTTGTAAAAACCAACGTATTTGCAAAATATAAATCCCTTTTTCTAATAGTGCCAGACTAGTCTTCCTATTGAAAACCCATTTCAATCTGAAACTCATTATCTTTATCTTTCTTCACAAAGGATTGTAGAATGCAGCAGATTGTAAATTGAATAAAAAAACTTTGATTAGATTTGGTATTTGTCACTTCATTGAGTGTTAGTCAATCAGTTGTGTCTGACTCTTTCCAATCCCATATACTGTAGCCCACCAGGCTCCTCTGTCCATGGAATTCTCCAGGCAAGAATACTGGAGTGGGTAACCATTCCCTTCTTCAGGGGATCTTCCCAACCCAGGGACTGAACCTGGGTCTCCTGCATTGCAGACAGATTGTTTACCATCTGAGCCACCAAGGAAATCCATTATTTCATTAACTCATGAAATATGTAAAGAAATGTCCATTTTCTTTGGTTATTAATAAGGATTTAGCAATCATAAAATGTGAATATATTTCGATATACACACATTTAAGTAATTGTGCATGTATATAATTATCTTTGTTAAATATGTGACAGTATATGAAATAATATTTAACACAGGTTATATGAGCTTCTAATAAACTATCAGATTCACACTCTTTCTACAATAATTGCACAAATATTTTGTCCTCTAAATTTTAATGCTTTCATTTTTAAAGAATGAGTGAAATTACAGAACTATTTTTAGTCTTTAAATTTGAGCTACCTTAAAAATAGTTTAAAATATTATATATCTAATACTTTTGATTACTTTGAATTTTTCCTGTGCTCTTTGGAGAACACAGTTCTCACAAAACATTACTTTAAAAGTTCAAGTTCACAATAGTGTTACCACAATGCCACTTTCTGGTAATTCATCAAAAATTATACAGGTATAAAAATTATGGGGTCACATAACTCCCTTTAAAATGGCTAATATTTGGCACTTACTTTCTCAAAATAAATACATACATTTGCTAATTAGATTGTTTCTACAGGCCTTTAAACAATCAGCTTCTCCAAAAAATTGCCAGCATCTGCTGGATCATTGAAAAAGCTACAGAGTTCTAGAAAAACATCTACTTTTGCTTTACTGATGAAGGACCTGCCTTAGACATGTCACCCAAGACCTTACTTGGAGGGTGAAGTGACTGAGAGGGAAGACTGAAAGAGGCCAGATGCTGTAGAAAAGTGGAAGGGGCCAGATGGAGAACTGGGGAAATGCAGCTGTGAAACAATCCTGCTCTTACAGAAATACCTCTTAGAGGGAGGGGTGTATATATATATATATATGTACATATACATATACATACATATATATATATATATATACAACTGATTCACGTTGATGTATGGCAGAGATCACAACATTGTAAAGCAATTATCCTCCAATTAAAAATAATAATAAAAATTAAAAAGAAACAAATCAAAGATAAAAAATAAAAATACCTCTTAATTTTTACATGATATCGAAAAAGGAAAAGCGAAAACACACCACAGGGCAATCGGCTATTCACTAATATAGTTCCATATTTTCAAAAATTTTCTGAGTTTAAAACTGAAAGCTAAAACACATCTGAAAATTAACTCGTGTGAGAATTTTGTAGACTCGTTCTAATAAAGGGTAGTTTAGAAAATAAGATTCCTACCAAAAATGTACTCATATTTCTTCTTATTCTCCCACATTTTGTATTTACTACTCAGTCATAGCCAGAGATACATGATAGAACACAGTTGTTTGCCTCAAGTATTTAAGTAAACCAGCACTTTGGTTCTACTTATAAGAATAAATTCTAAATAACTAATTGATCAAGGAAGCATGCATATTATTGTGTATTTGACTCACCCTGGTATGAACTAAGCAATTTGAGACCCTAGAGACATTTGACATTCAACAATTTGTGAAAAGTTATTTAATTGCTAGAGATTTTATTTAAAATTTTATTCTCACTCACCTTAATTCAGCAGGGCAATGTCCTTTTGACTGCCATTTTCTTTACATTTTCCTTCATCAAGCTGAATAATTTTTTTGCTAATATTATGCTTAATGTAAATCTCCTTGATTTCTTAATTTAAAAAGCACTAAAATATATTTATTTTTTTATGCATTGGGGATTTCTAATTCTTTCTCGGTTAGTTTGCTTTCCAAAGTTCTTTTCTAAATTTCATCATGATAGCTCAAACTACAATGAAGTTTTTATAAAAAATTTTCTTTGAATAATATATTAAGCCCAAACAATTTTATTATTGTACATTTCATGAGTATTTCTATCACAACCTTTCAAAGTGGGTTATTTAACCCATATTTTTTAAATTTATGCTTTTTACATTACAACAATATAAATTTAGGGATATTTTCTTCAATTTGAGATATCTTGAATACATATGAAAGACTCTGGGGAAAATATCACCATTGAGATAATAAAAAACATTTTACAATTCATACTTGCAATATACTCTAAAATGATATGATTACTTTGCCTTCAAAATCTTCATTAAACTTTTCTTAATGTTTAAGACTTAATGTGCTTTTTCCAGAATGTAGTCTATTTTCTTGAGCAAAACAAGAAAAGGGTTTGAAAAATAAGTTAGTGAGAAAGATCAGTTAACTTAATTATGACAAAAGGGAGATAGTTTGATAAACTCAATTATTGAAAAGTTACTTTATATCAGAAATATAGGAAATTTTATATGGTTATTGGATTTATCTCTATTTCCTCATTGTTTAATAAAAATACAGAATTAAAATGTTGCAGTTTGCATATATGAGGAAATCTTTACCAGGATAAAATACTGTGAATTTTATCAGTGTAAAATTCCAGATTGTAATCATCATGCATTGCTACTATGTGTAGGGAATTCGCTTAGACATATGTATGTAGTTACAGTGTTGATTCTTATGATTAAGACTATGTAAATATTTGCCCAAACCTGTGGAGTATATAACACTAAGGGTGAACTGTAACGTTGAACTTTGTACTTTGATTTATCTTTGTAGAGTCATTAATTGTCACAAATGTACCTGGTGGGTGAGGTTAATCATGGGAGAGTGTACATGTATGATGGCAGGGGCTACATGGAGAAGTCTCTGTTTTCACTAAGTTCTGCTATGAACTTAAAACTGCTCCAAAAATATAAATTCTATTATGGCATCTAGTGTAAATATAGTTTAATATAGTATAAATATGAAATAAAATTAATCACGTGAAAATAATTAAAGTTCTATAAAAAATATAATACTTCAATATAAATCTATATAAATAGACTCCTTTAGATTCTGGTAGGTTCACTTTTCCATGTAAGCCATATATTAACTTTCAATTTTTGTATATTGCCTGAAAACCCAAGCAAAATGAGGTACACATTTTTCCCTTAAAAATGAAATCTCTCAAATGCTTTCAACATTGTGTTTTCCAAAGAACATTGTCACATTTGCTCAAGCAGTCATTATATAGTCAATTGCAGCTGAAGTTATTCAGTCAGAATAACAACATCTTGTTGGCAACCTTCCTGATCTGTATAAAAGCCAATAAATACTGTATATAGTGGTGTTATCTGAGAAGAGCAATCTTGCCCAGGACACAGAGGGATCATTCCTATCTTCCTTCAAGTGCTTTCATGAAATATTCACGGTGCAAATATACCAGAAGTGGATTTTAGTTTAATATCTACTCTCAGCTGTAGCTGTGTTGAAGCATGCATTAGTCTTTCCATGTGGATTTTTAAAGTATGATTTTGAATTGTAATAATAAATCGAGGCAACTATTAATTATTTGTCATGAATGGGAAAAATGAACACTGACATAAATTATTCTAATTAAATTAGTAATGGTATATGTGTGAAATGCATTTTTACATTATTGAAAATTGAAAATCTCCATACCACAATGGATTCAGTAACATAGTCATTCCAGACCCTATTTAAGAAATGCAACTGAGATGCAGATGCAGACTGAAAAGTAAATAAGTTAAGACCTTAAATGATGTGAAATTAATCTTAGAAAAAAGTGTGTAAAAGTTAAAATGAATCAGACAACTCTGAAATTTTTTACATGGTACTAAGGGGGAAAATATATTCATGCATTATACATTTTGATAAACTATTTTTAAACTGAATGAAACAAAAATAAATTCCACATTATTGGAGACTGCATATTTATAGAGATTCCAATGCCATTTTAATCTCCCATAGAAACTCTTGAGGTGTGTTCTAATCAATCATAAAATATGTTGTACTTTATGTTGTCTACAAATATGTAATTTTGTCTCCATTGCATCAGTTATTATATTTCAATATTTAATTACATTCAGGGCATTTTGGTCTATTTTGAGGAAAAGCAAGAAGTGTCATTCTGTTCTCACTGGATCATCTTTTCCACAAAGTTTTTCTGATAATATTTTTTATGCATGAAAAAGATTACAAAATATAAAATAGCTTAATTCCATGATATGACAACACAGTAAGCAAGGCAACATATACACTGGAGCCACAAACCTTAACTTGCTTTGTTATCTAAATAACATCTGAATTTCAAGCTATATTGATTGTTTTACTCTCTAGCTGTCATTTCATTTGATGTCTACTAATTATGACCTCTTTCAGAAAAAAAAAATTACATTAAAAAAAAAAAAAACATACAAGAAGATGAGTACTGGCATGAGAGTTGACATAGCCACATATTGGCCTAACATCAACAACTATCAGTGTGACCTGAGATAAGATCAGATTTTGAGACTATGGTTTTATCATAGCTAAAAAGAGCAAATTGGAACTAGATCATAACTCAGATACTCTAGCTATTGGTATCTATTAAATACATATTTTCCCTTATTTTTCTATCTAGGACATGTTAAAAATCTTCACCACTGATTTCATTACACTCCTGGGCACACACTCACACATAGACATTTTCAGGCATTACATGGCCCTAACTTGACTTTTAAAGTACTTAACATTGCAACCTCTGGATCAGTAGTCCACTAACAAGTCCACTACTTGTTAGAACTCTGGTTTCATATAAAGATAATTCTTCATACTGTCATGATTATAGAGAGGGAAAGAACTGGACATATTTTCTTTTAAATTATATATATATATATATACACACACACATATATGTGAGCATGCTAAGTTGCTTCAGTTGTATCCAACTGTTTCTGACCCACTGTCTTGCAGCCTGCCAGGCTCATAAATAATAATTTAATAATAATAATTATTTAATAACAATTCAAAGAACTATTTAGTAATTCAAAGAACATAGGCAAGAGTAAACCACAAACAGTCATCTTTTAGAGAGGTCCTAAAACATCAATTCAATTACATGTGTCTTCTCTTTTGCTTGGAACATAAATTTTAGATTGGGTTTACATATAATATTTAAGAAATGTGTGTGGGATATAGTTTAAGGATAAAGAAAATTTCTGTTGTGGCACAATTTCAATTAAATCCCATAATGTAGAAAACTATCTGATATTCTCCAGCCAGTATTTTGTCCAAATCCATAAATTTCAGGTTTATTTACAAACTTCCTAGGCAGATTAGGCACATTCTGCCAAATACATCCAGTAGACAAGGACTCCCACCTATTTTTCTACTAGTAAATGCTCTGGTATGTTTACCAGGGTAAATGTTGCTCTTGTTGCTGGGGCATCAAGAATAGGAGTGGGAATGTTGATTGTAGAATATAGCGCTCTATACAAATTTGTAGTGAACCGTGAAAAAAACAACTCTGATTTCTATTTATGTAATGTTAAGGCAGAAAAGCTAACCTTTATGAGTATCATCTATGCCAGGATGTTCAAAGTATTATTTCTTTTTATTCCCCAAAACCACTTCTACAAAGTACAAAAAGAAGATATTTTTTGTTATCAAGTCAAACACTGAGGCAAGTGTGGAGTATCTTACTTGAAAAAATTCTTTACTTATAAAGTGTTATTGATATTTATTATAATAATAATAATGAAAAGATATGATTCCTAGGATCTGTTATATAACTTTCCCATTGCCTTTGCCTACAGTGTGGCAAGATTTGTTCTTCAAACAATTCTGTTGAATTCAAAGCCAACCCATTATTTTTTACTATTCCATGCTACCTTGAATGATGTGAAATCAGAGTCAAGAAGGATATTAGGAGAATATTATTATTAAAAAAATTTTTTTTAAGTGGAAACTAGAAGAAAAGTTACTTAGGGTAAATATATATTATGGAGAAAGATATACAATTTTGAAATTTTCCACATGATCAGAGAGAGGTGAAAAGTTATTTATGGTTTGAGTTTAGAAAAGTGAAAGGGAGATGAATTTGGAGATATGGTTTAGAGCTTATGATGCAATAAAGGGATTAGATTTAATGAAAATATCCTGTTGGTATTGGAATATCAGAATTTTTAAGCCTAAACCCAATTGTGGGAATATAGTCTTTAATACACCATAGGAAGAGTATAAGTAAGAATGTATCTTGATACTCAGAAATCTATATTTTATATGATGGAAAAGCAGATGTCAAACTCTATTATACAAAAGCAAGACAAGATTAATCCTACTTTCAAACCAGAGAAGTGACAAAAAGTTTTAAAAAATAGCTGATAAGAGCATCACATTACTTTCTATATATAAATCAATTCATAGAAGAAAGAGATAGGTTTACAACTCTTGTTTTCAGTCAAATGAGAGCAATCTTTAAACATGTTATAAAACATTTTCATTTATGAATAAACAGTCTGAATACTTTGGGCAAATCTCAAGGGATTGTAAATATAAGAGAAATTTACTATTATTACTTATATTCAATTGAATTTAGTTTTACTTTTCTTTGAATATAATCAACTCTTTTTTCTTCCTTTTATTGTGTATGTAGAAATAAAAATGAGGAGGCAATACTTCTCTGAATTTTAATTTCAAATGTAGAAACATTACTGCATTTAAAATTTTGTTTCATTTTTTGAGTAAGAGATATCTTTGATAATATACCTGCTCATAATACTAAGAATTTGATTTTAAAAAGCAAGTTAAATAGAAAGAACCCTGGCTTACATTTTTCTGATTAAACTATAAAAAGACTAAAAAATATAAACAAAATTCTTTCGGTGTTCTGATTGCTTTTCTTACTTTTATTTGGAGTCAAGGGCATGTTTTATTTCCTTATCCTCGTGATATTGTATTGAAAGTTCATACTGAAATCTTTTTACACTTTTAAATTTTGCATATCATTACTGTTTGTTTTCTAAATCATCTTCTCTGGAATTCCAGGAATTTGTAGATAGTTAGAACAAAAGCCATAAGTTAAAGTAGAGTGTACAGATAATTTAACATAGTTATAGAGCTGATTATCTATTTGGCCTTGATTTAAACGGGACACACACTATCAAAACTTTTCAGTCAGTTCAGAGACTAGGGGAGATTAGAAGTCATAAAAGAATTCAGACTGTTGAGAACTATGGACAGTGAAATGCATTGTACAAAGGAGGAAAACAAAGTCCAGAAATTAGACTAAAAGCTATTTGTGGCACATTCTTCATGCCATGCACTGTCGTCAGAATAAAGCCTCTCCACAAATATGTCCATGTCCAGAAAAACCTCAGAGCCTATGAAAATGTTATTTTAAATGGCTGAAAAAATTACAGATGTAATTAATGATACAGACTCTCTGGATCTCGGGAATTCTACTCAGGGCAGGGGAGTCTGTGATGAGAATGGCCTGGGTGCACGGACAGAGATCTCTTGTCCCAAATTTGTCAGTAGGGAGGCTGGCTCATGCCACTTATCAAGCAAACTCTATCCTCTCAATGCCTCAGACCCTCCATACTTATCTCTTGCTCTTCAGGAGAGAAGTCTTTGTTTCCTAGACTGAAAGCAAAAGGGGCAGGAGGAGCAACCTCATTTGATGCTCCTTATACATTTGAACATCTTCTTATATGAGTTCATGCTCTTTTTCATAATTTAAATCTCTTGTCATTAGGCTTGTTTTCCAGCTTTAGGTATCTTTGTTGTTCAGTTACTATGTCATTTTCAACTCTTTTGGAACCTGTGGACAGCAGCACGCCAGGCTTCCCTGTCCTTCACTATCTCCTAGAGTTTGCTCAAACTTGCCTTCTTTGAATCAGTGATGTTATCTAACCATCTCATCCTCTGCTGTCTCCTTTTCCTCTTGCCCTCAGTCCTTCCGAGCATCAGGATCTCTTCCAATGAGTCAGTTCTTCACATCAGGTGACTGAAGTATTGGAGCTTCCCCTTCAGCATCAGTCCTTCCAATGAATATTCAGGACTGATTTCCTTTAGGATTGACTGGTTTGATCTTCTTGCAGTCCAAGGGACTCTCAAGAGTCTTCTCCAGCACCACAATTCAAAAGCATCAATTCTTTGGTGCTCAGCATTCTTTATGGTTTAACTCTCACATCCATACATGACTACTGGAAAAACCATTGCTTTGACTATATGGACCTTTGTTGGCAAACTAATGTTTCTGCTTTTTAATACACTGTCTAGGTTTGTCATGTTTTTTATCCTTCCAAGGAGCAAGTGTCTTTCCATATTGTGGCTCCAGTCACCATCTGAAGTGATTTTGGAGCCCAAGAAGATAAAATCTGTTACTGTTTCAATGTTTCCCCATCTATTTCCCATGAAAGTGATCATACCAGATGCCATGATCTTAGGCTTTTGAATGTTGAATTTTAAGTCAGCTTTTTCACTCTCTTCTTTCACCTTCATTGAGGGCTTTTTAGTTCCTTAGAGAAAAAATATTCATGGATACTATACAAGGGAAACTAAAATAATGGCCAAATTAGAGATATCAGTTAACCTTAATGAGACACATTACAATGGCTCCAATCAAATGTTTAAAATATTGTGTTTTGAACTTTTTTTAAGCATATTATTCTCACAAATTTCTACTTTTAGGAAGCAAATAGTGTTAGTTTTGGCAGCTATATATCCACTGTTATGTATTTTTTGTTATAGGTCTATTGTCATAGATTTCCAGTGTATCTCCTGTGTCCCACAGAATTAATGCTCATTTAGAAATATTTCTTGACAAGAAAAAGATAATTACTATTTTGTGGTATCCGTAAACCCTATGCTAAGTTTTATTAATGTGGTAATTTTAATAGCCATAGATATTTGTAACAGTTCACACAATTTGTCTAGTTGTCCTCTAACTCAATACTGGGTAAGAACTCTTATATCTTCTCTAGGACTGAAAGTGTATTTAATGTATTAAATCAATTAAATCTAGGACATCTTGTTATTTTACCTTTCTTAAATCTAACCCTAACCCTAACCCTAATGGCATTAAAATACAATTATACACAAATACATATTTAAATATTACTCTGTGAAATACTAATATAGTATTTTAGGGATTTTTAATCCCTATATAGAGATTAATTTTTCATATAAAACATTTTTCCTCAAGACAGTCATCAGATTGTGTAATATATTATCAGGCTTCCTACATTTAATACATTTCTATTTTTATAAGATATTTATCAACTTGTATTTTGGTTGTTTATACAAAGAAGAAGTAAAATAAAAGAAAAATATACAGGATATCTTAAATAATTTTAAGGAAGGGAGGGCTCTGAGAAGATTGGAAATTCAGTGGATGCTAAACTTTTAACTGTCTACAGATTTTTTTTTCTAAACAGCTTTGCATCTGGTAACCTAAATTTGGGTGGGAGGAAAAGGTCAAAATTTTATCAATCTGTGGAAAAAGAGGGAGAGATATGGAGAGAAAAAAGAGAAAGAAAAGAGGCAAAGGAGGAAGTATACTCTATTTGATTTCCTGACTGAAGACTTTAAAGGCAATCTCCTTCTTTTTCTATTCATTGCTATTTACAACTATCTTCCATTCAATTAAATTGTCTGATATTTGACCTTTATTGGACTCTACATTACATAGTCTGGTATGTGCAAATTTGCAAGACTTTTCATTTGTTCTGGTCTTCCTGTATTTCTATACTCATAAAATCAATGCATTCTTCAACTTGGGTACTTTTAGAAAAGAAGAGCATACAAGGTGTTTTTTTTTTAAGCAGTTTGAATAACTGTAATGTTTGTTTATCTCATTGGAAATTAATGAAGGATTTCTTTCCTCTCAAAATGATAGTCATGTAACACAGAGTCTGGGAAAATTATCAATATCTTATCTAAATTAAAATCTAAATTAAATCTTTTTTTTCTCCCTGTGATTCAACTTCTTCTTGCTGAGTATTCAATTATTGTAGTGAATTTATTGTTGTTCTGAAACTGGAGGAATATTAAAAACATTGAAGGAATTACTCAGAATAGAGTTGTATAGCACTCTATTCAAAGGGTAAAAAAAAAGTAAGAACTGGTATGAGAACAGAACAAAGGTGAGAATTGGAATCAGAAACTCATGGAGTTTGTAAAGCAAATGAAACCATCCAGAGAATGATAAGGCAACCTAAAACATGGTAGAAAATATTTGCAAGTCATTTATCTAAAAGGACTTAATATACAAAGATGATATGATATCCAAATCATACACTTCAAAAGCAAAAGCAAACAATATGATTAAAATTGGGTAGAAAGACAGAATGGACATTCTTTCAGTGAAGATACACAGATGATCAACAAGTATGTGAAAAGATGCTCAATATCACTAACCCTCAGGAAAATGCAAATCAAACCCCACAATGAGATGTCACTTCACAACATGTAGAATTTGTACAATCAAAAAGATAAGAAAGAACATGGGTTAGTAAGGATGAGTGCTTTAGTAGGAATGTAAATTGGTGCAATCCATTATGGAAAACAGTATGGAAGTTCCTTTAAAAAAATACAAAGAGAACTACCGTATGCTCAGAATTTTCCAAGTCAGGCTTCAGCAATATGTGAACCGTGAACTTCCACATGTTCAAGCTGGTTGTAGAAAAGGCAGAGGAACCAGAGATCAAATTGCCAACATCCGCTGGATCATCGAAAAAGCAAGAGAGTTCCAGAAAACATCTATTTCTGCTTTATTGACTATGCCAAAGCCTTTGACTGTGTGGATCAAAATAAAATGTGGAAAATTCTGAAAGAGATGGGAATACCAGACCACCTGATCTGCCTCTTGAGAAACCTGTATGCAGGTCAGGAAGCAACAGTTAGAACTGAACATGGAACAACGGACTGGTTCCAAATACGAAAAGGAGTACGTCAAGGCTGTATATTGTCACCCTGCTTGTTTAACTTATATGCAGAGTACATCAAGAGAAACGCTGGGCTGGAGGAAGCACAAGTTGGAATCAAGATTACCAGGAGAAATATCAATAATCTCAGATATGCAGATGACACCACCCTTATGGCAGAAAGTGAAGAAGAACTAAAGAGCCTCTTGATGAAAGTAAAAGAGGAAAGTGAAAAAGTTGGCTTAAAGTTCAACATTCAGAATACTAAGATCATGGCATCTGGTCCCATCACTTCATGGCAAATAGATGGGGAAACAGTAGAAACAGTGGCTGACTTTTGGACTCCAAAATCACTGCAGATGGTGATTGCAGCCATGAAATTAAAAGACGCTTACTCCTTGGAAGGAAAGTTATGACCAACCTAGACAGCATATTAAAAAGCAGAGGCATTACTTTGTCAACAAAGGTCCATATAGTCAAGGCTGTGGTTTTTCTGGTGGTCATGTATGGATGTGAGAGTTGAACTATAAAGAAAGCTGAGCGCCAAAGAATTGATGCTTTTGGACTGTGGTGTTGGAGAAGACTCTTGAGAGTCCCTTGGACTGCAAGGAGATCCAACCAGTCCATCCTAAAGATCAGTCCTGGGTGTTCATTGGAAGGACTGATGTTGAAGCTGAAACTCCAATACTGTGGCCACCTGATACAAACAGCTGACTCATTTGAAAAGACCCTGATGCTGGGAAAGATTGAGGGCAGGAGGAGGAGGGGACGACAGAGGATGAGATGGTTGGATGGCATCACCGACTTGATGGAAATGGGTTTGGTTGGACTGTGGGAGCTGGTGATGGACAGGGAGGCCTGGCGTGCTGCAGTCCATGGGGTCACAAATAATCGGACACGACTGAGCGACTGAACTGAACTGATATTCTAGCGATCCTAGTTCTGGATATGAATTCAAAGGAAATGGATACAGGATCTTGAAGAGATATTTGCCTTCCCACGTTCCCTGTAGCTCTATGAAAACACCTAGGTTTCTGTCCTTCAATGGATGAATGGATAAATAAGTGGCACATAGGTGCCACATAAGGATAAAATACACATACACACACACACACACAAACAACTAAGTACTATTTTGCCATGAAAAATAAGGACATTCTGCCATTTGTGACAACATATATGGACCCTGAAGACATTATGCTCAGTGAAATAGATCTGACAAACACAAATACTGTATGATATCAGGAATATGTGGAATCCAAATTCATAGCAACAGAGACTAGAATGGTGAATTCCAAGATCTTGAGGGCGAGAGAAACAGAAGATTTAGTCAAAGCGTACAAACTGCCAGTCATAATATGGGTAAGTTATGGGAAACAAGATACAGCATGGGGATTATAACTAATAACACTGCATTATATATTTAAAAGCTGCTAGGAGATTAAATCTTAAATGTCCACACCATGCAAAAGAATTATGTGACAGAATGTAGGTATCAGCTAACACCAAGGTAATAGTTGTTGTACAAATGTAAATATATCATATCAAACACTTTGTACACAGTACACTTACACAGATTTTTTGTCAGGTATATCTCAATAAAGCTGGGAGGAAAAAGAAACCTATTGATGAAGAGTCTGATAATACTGGAAGAGCACAGGGCATTTCTAAAACTTGCAGATAACAGAAAAATCTTTAAAGATATCTATACATAAATCATGGGATCGAATATTATTTATGTATCGATGTATGGTTACTTGGCTATATTTTTAATAAATGAAACAAAAATTAGCTGTAATTTAGTTTTTTCAAATATCAACATGTATAAATGATGATAGTTCATTATAACAGAGATGGATATTGAGGGCAATGAAGTGAAGTGAAGTGAAAGTCACTCAGGTGTGTCCAACTCTTTGAGAAGCCATGGACTATACAGTCCATGGAATTCTACAGGCCAGAATACTGGAGTGGGTAGCCGTTCCTTTCTCCAGGGGGATCTTCCCAACTCAGAGATCTAACCCAGGTCTCCCACATTACAGGTAGATTCTTACCAGTTGAACCACAAGGGGAATCTTTTTTTTTTTTTTTTTCATTTATCTTTGTTAGTTGGAGGCTAATTACTTTACAATATTGTAGTGGTTTTTGTCATACATTGGCATGAATCAGCCATGGATTTACATGTATTCCCCATTCTGATCCCCCCTCCCTTTGAGAGCAATATGCTAAGGGAAATCAGTACAAAAGGATAAAAATCACATTTTGTATGATCTCACTTATATATAATCTAAAAAAATCATAAATATAGACAACAGATTGGTGATTGTCAGAGGGAAGTGATCAGGACTGAGTAAAATGAGTGAAGCTGATCAAAAGTACAAAATTCCAGTTATAAGACAAATAAGTGCTGGGAATATGAGGTACAGCATGGTTACTATAACTAACTATACTATATTTATATTTGAAATCTGTTAAGATAGTAGACCTAGAAAGTTCTCATCACAAGAAAAAAACATTGTAACTATGTGAGGTGATGGATGTTTAAACTTATTGTGGTAAACTTTTCACAATATATACGTACATCAAATCATTATGTTACACACCTTAAACTAATACAATGCCATACATCCATTATGTCACAATAAAAATGTGTGAATGAGTAAGTGACACGATGTGGGCTTTTTCGTGAGTAAAATTAACATTTAAAGTTTATTCTCAGAATCATGTATTGAGTCTATCCAACATGGCTGATACCAAGATTACTTAAGTAATACATGCTTCTAAAAGATTCCCTTCTAATCATGTAACACTTAATTGTAATGTGATCAAAACCAATACTGAATCTGAAATGAAAATAATAGTAAAGTGTAACTTTTATAGTTTTTTTTTTTCTTTACTGGTAATTACTACTTATTGATGACTTATTTACTTACTTTTGAATAACAGTTTTAAACATTTTGAGTAGCATCAGACTCTTTTTCTTTTCAAAATTTAGTTTTTAGGATAAAAAACCCACTCACTTTATATCGGCATATACAGTCAACTAACATTAATTCCTACGTGAGAAAGTTCACATGTCAATAATATGTTATAATATCTATGATAAAGCAGTTAGAAATTATGATAAAATTATAGATTTTTCATCCTAACTAATAAATCAATTAATGGCTGTATTACTTTCTCCCACCACAAGAAAATGAATATATATGCATGAAAGCTATCTATGCCTGTATATATGTATGAAAGCTATCTATCTTCCAACGATTCCTAAAATTACTATGAGAGAGAAATAAGTTGCTGGATTATGAAAACAAAACAAATTAGCACTTAAATCTATCTGTTTACATTTTTAACAAAAATGAGGTCATAAAGATAAAAGATAACTTCTGAAGTAATACTTAAATTTTATGTAGCATGAAATGACAGTAAAAAAGAACAGATGAGTTTTACTGCCATGATGCTTTTAATATCCATTATCAAATGATTTTATAACTTGCAAACTTCACACATTAAAATCTGAGAGTTACATAATATTTTAAATTTCTATTCAGTGAAAGATATTTCTATCTTTCAAAAATAAGTGAACATTATGCAAACAGTTAAATATCAATGTAGGTTAACTTTTTCAACTATTGTTACTGAAACAAATTCAGAGCATATGTATTACTTCAAGCTTGGAATAGTTTTGTAGATGTTCTGTGTATTTGGAAATCACATTTTGTGATGCAGCTAATTTGAAATAGTTATATTTCCAACATCTATACCAGTACTGGGAACAGCTACTGATAAAAGGACTCTTTGCAAAATAGTTCTCCTGTTAAATGGTGAATGTACTGTGCTTGATATCTTTACTTTAAGTAATTTGTAAATAACACATTACTTAGACAGCTATAGATTCTATTATTTCATGGTTAAGATTACAATCCATTATACATTTCATTTATATAATCCATTTATAGATAAAAATAAACCACTGTTCAAAAATAAATAATAATTTAAACATACTAGAATCAATAAATATAATTAAAATAATAGTCATCTACATTCATTTGTCTCCCAGCTATTTGGTGAAATTACTGATGCATAGAGCCAAATAGCTAATACTGTATTTAGTTTTGCTTATTAAAATAATGAAAGTATGTTAATGACAAAGTACAAAAATACATGATAGAAATTAATGTACTGTGAAGTAAAATTTTGTTTGAAAATCGAGACAAGTACAATAAAAGCTTAAGTCTTTAAATGAACATTGTATAATGTGCATTTAACAAGTATTAAATCATTTTTATTGAAGTGCATCTTCAAATTGTACACAATGAAAAATGACAGCATTATGCTCAAAACAGACTAAGTGTCGTGTATGTATTTAGATTAATCTTAAACAGTACTCAAGTTATTTTGTGCAATCTACAGAAAACAGGAGCTAAATCTGCATTTTTTAACCTCTTTAGTGTTTACATCCATGTATCATTTAATCTCATTCTAATACAGTTAATTCTTATACTTAATAATTCCTCTACAAAAGTTCCCTTTTGATTAAAATAAAAATAAACCCCAAGTATCTCATATACAGTGTATACATCATAAACACTAAGTAGTAATTGTACATACAGGGAAATTTGACAGGACCCTAATATAATTAGATTTAATATATGAAGATCAAATGCCACTAATTTCAACGTGCTTTAAATATTATTTAATTTATAAATACAATATCATATATGCATAGATTACCATTTAAAATACATTATATAAATCTTCAGTGAATAAAGAAAAATATTTTAGTTTATGAGTATTAATGATTAAATGCCATTATTTAACAAAGATTTTCAAACAAGGTAATTATGATTTTGTTTATTTATTTGTATTCACAAACAGTTGATTTACATTATTATATTAGTTTCAGGAAAAGAACACAGTAATTCAATATATTCCATTTAATTTAATTCAGATGACCATTATATCTACTACTATGGGCAACAATCCCTTGGAAGAAATAGAGTAGCCCTCATAATCAGCAAAAGTCCAAAATGCAGTACCTGACTGAGGTCTCAAAATCAACAAAATGATATAGGTTCAATTCCAAGGCAAACCATTCAACATCACAGTAATTCAAGTCTATGCCCCAACCACTGAAGAAGCTGAAGCTGAACAGTTCTATGAAGACCTACAAGACTGCCTAGAATGAACACCAAAAACAGATGTCCTTTTCATCATAGGGGGATGGAATGCAAAGTAGGGAGTTAAGAGATACCTCGAGTAACAGGCAAGTTTAGCCTTGGAGTACAAAATGAAGGAGGGCAAAGGTTAACATAATTTTGCCAAGAGAACACATTGGTCATAGCAAACACCCTCATCCAAGACTCTACACATGGACATCACCAGAAATCAGACTGATTATATTCTTTGCAGCCAAAGATGGAGAAGTGCTATACAGTCAGCAAAAACAAGGCCAGGAACTGACTGTGGCTCAGTCAGCTAGTAAGGTTATACTCAAGATCCTTCATTCTAGACTTCAGCAGTACATGAACCAAGAACTTCCAGATGTGCAAGCTGGGTTTAGAAAAGGCAGAGGAACTAGAGTTCAAATTGCCAACATTGAATGGGTCATGAAGAAAGCAAGGGAGTTCCAGAAAAACATCTACTTCTGCTTCATTGCCTATGCTTCAGCCTTTGATTTATTGTGGAACACAAGAAACTGTAGAAAAATTTTAAAGAGCTGGGAATACCAGACTACATAACTTGTCTCCTGAGAAACTTGTAGGAAGGTCAAGAAGCACAGTTAGAACCAGACATGGAACAATGGACCGGTTCAAAATTGGGAAAGCAGTATGATAAGGCTGTTTATTGTCAGCCTGCTTATTTAACTTATATGCTGAATACATCAGATGAAATGTTGGACTGGATGAATCACAATCTAGAATCAAGATCAACAAGCTCAGTATGCAGATGACACCACTCAAATGGCAGAAAGTGAAGAGGAACTAAAGAACCTCTTGGTGAGGGTGAAAAAGAAGAGTGAAAAACCTGGCTTAAGAGTTCCTATACACTAACAATGAGAAAACAGAAAGAGAAATTAAGGAAATAATACCATTCACCATTGCAACAAAAAGAATAAAATAATTAGGAGTATATCTACCTAAAGAAACAAAAGACCTATACATAGAAAACTATAAAACACTGATGAAAGAAATCAAAGAAGACACAAACAGATGGAGAAATATACCGTGTTCATGGATTGGAAGAATCAATATTGTCAACATGACTATACTACTTAAAGCAATCTATAGAGTCAATGCAATCCCTATTAAGCTACCAACGGTATTTTTCAAAGAACTAGAACAAATGATTTCACAATTTGTATGGAAATACAAAAAACCTCAAATAGTCAAAGTAATCTTGAGAAAGAAGAATGGAATTGGAGGAATCAACCTGCCTGACTTCAGACTATACTACAAAACCACAGTCATCAAGACAGTATGGTACTGGCACAAAGAAAGAAATATAGATCAATGAAACAGAATAGAAAGCCCAGAGATAAATCCACGAACCTATGGACACCTTATCTTCGACAAAGGAGGCAAGAATATACAATGGAAAAAAGACAACCTCTTTAACAAGTGGTGCTGGGAAAACTGGTCAACCACTTGTAAAAGAATGAAACTAGAACACTTTCTAACACCATACACAAAAATAAACTCAAAATGGATTAAAGATCTAAATGTAAGACCAGAAACTATAAAACTCCTAGAGGAGAACATAGGCAAAACACTCTCGGACATAAATCACAGCAAGATCCTCTATGACCCACCTCCCAGAATATTGGAAATAAAAGCAAAACTAAACAAATGGGACCTAATGAAACTTAAAAGCTTTCGCACTACAAAGGAAACTATAAGTAAGGTGAAAAGACAGCCCTCAGATTGGGAGAAATAATAGCAAATGAAGAAACAGACAAAGGATTAATCTCAAAAATATACAAGCAACTCCTGAAGCTCAATTCCAGAAAAATAAATGACCCAATCAAAAAATGGGCCAAAGAACTAAACAGACATTTCTCCAAAGAAGACATACAGATGGCTAACAAACACATGAAAAGATGCTCAACATCACTCATTATCAGAGAAATGGAAATCAAAACCACAATGGGGTACCATTACACGCCAGTCAGGATGGCTGCTATCCAAAGTCTACAAGCAATAAATGCTGGAGAGGATGTGGAGAAAAGGGAACCGTCTTACACTGTTGGTGGGAATGCAAACTTGTGTGGAGATTTCTTAAAAAACTGGAAATATGCTAGAAAAACTGGAAAACTGCCATATGACCCAGCAATCCCACTTCTGGGCATACACACTGAGGAAACCAGATCTGAAAGAGGCACGTGCACCCCAATGTTCATCGCAGCACTATTTATAATAGCCAGGACATGGAAGCAACCTAGATGCCCATCAGCAGATGAATGGATAAGGAAGCTGTGGTACATATACACCATGGAATATTACTTAGCCATTAAAAAGAATTCTGAATCAGTTCTAATGAGATGGATGAAACTGGAGCCCATTATACAGAGTGAAGTAAGCCAGAAAGATAAAGACCATTACAGTATACTAACACATATATACGGAATTTAGAAAGATGGTAATGATAACCCTATATGCAAAACAGAAAAAGAGACACAGATGTACAAAACAGACTTTTGGACTCTGTGGGAGAAGGCGAGGGATGGGATATGTGAGATGTGTGGAATGTGTGAGAAGGCGAGGGATGGGATATGGATGAGGAAGGTGTGGGATGTTTCGAGAGAACAGCATCAAAACATGTATATTATCTAGGGTGAAACAGATCACCAGCCTAGGTTGGATGCATGAGACAAGTGCTTGGGCCTGGTACACTGGGAAGACCCAGAGGGATCGGGTAGAGAGGGAGGTGGGAGGGGGGATCGGGATGGGGAATACATGTAAATCCATGGCTGATTCATGTCAATGTATGACGGAAGCCACTGCAGTATTGTGTGGTAGTTAGCCTCCAACTAATAAAAATAAATGAAAAACAAACAAACAAAAAAAAGAGTATATGTAATAAAAAAAAAAAGAAAAAAAAAAAGAATCAAGATTAACTAAGATCATGGCATCCAGTTCTATTACTTCATGGCAAATAGAAGGGGAAAAAGTGTCAAATTTCATTTTCTTGGGTTCCACCATCAAGGTGGACTGTGACTGCAGCCACAAAATGGAATGACACCTGCTGCTTGGAAGGAAATCTGTGAAAAACCTAGACAGTGTATTGAAAAGCAGACACATCACTTTGTTGACAAGTATCTGTCTAGTCAAAGCTATGGCTTTTCCAGTAGTCATGCAGGATGTGAGAGCTGGACAATAAAGAAGGTTGAGCCTTGAAGTACTGATGCTTTTGAATTGTGGTGCTGGAGAAGACTCTTGAGTCTCCTGGACTTCAAGAAAATCAAACTAGTCAATCCTAAAGGAAATCAACCCTGAATACTCATTGGAAGGACTGATACTGAAGCTGAAGTTCCAATCCTTTGGCCACCTAATACAAAGAACTGACTCATTAGAAAATACCCTGATGCTGGAAAAGATTGTAGGCCAAAGGAGAAAATTGTGGCAGAGGATGAGATGGTTAGATAGCATCACCAACTTGTTGTTTGTGGATTTGTTGGTAATAGGCATTCTGCCTGGTGTGAGGTGGTATCTCATTGTTTTAATTTGCATTTCTCTAACAATTAGCAATGTGGCACATCTTTTGATATGCCTATTTTCCATCTGTATGTTTTCTTTGGGGGAATGACTGTTTAGGTGTTCTGCCCATTTGTTGATTGAGTTGTTTGTTTTGATGCTGGTAAGCATCATGAACTGTTGGTAAATTTTAGAGACTAATTCCTTGTTGGTCATAGCATTTGCAAATATTTTCTCCCAATCTGTGGGTTGTCTTTTCATTTTGTTTATAGGTTCCTTTGTTGTACAAAAGCTTTTAAGTAGGTCCCTCTCATTTATTTTTGCTTTTATTTTATTATTCTTGGAGATGGATCAAAAATATGAATAAATATTTTCCCAAAGAAGTCATGCATATGGCCAAAAGGAATCCACCAGCTTTAATAATCAGGGAAATGCTGATTGATAGCAAAGTGACAAATAGCCTGTGAAAATGGCTATTAAAAAGTAGACAAGAAATAACAAGTGCTAGTGAGGGTTTGGAGAAAAGAGAATATTTGTTTACTGTTGCTAGGAATGCAATTCAGAGCAGTAACTATGAAAAACAGTATAGAATCTCCACACACACAAAAAAATAGAAATATGATCCAACGATTCCACTCCTAGGTATTTATCCAAAGAAAACAAAAACTCTAACTGGAAAAGATACATGCATCCCTATGTTAATTTCAGCATTATTTACTATAGTCAAGATATGGAAAAACCTAAGTGTCAATCTCTTGAGGAAGGGATAAAGAAGATGAAATATATATATAAAGAAATATTACTAGACATAAAAAATAAAATCTTGATATTTGTGATAATGGACCTCAAGGGCATTATGCTAAGTTAAATACATCAGACAGTGAATCTTTCTTATAAGTGTAATCTAAAAAAAAAATCAAAACAAACAAAAAACAAGAACTAGAAATTCATAGCTACAGATAACAATTGGTGGTTGCCAGAGGTGAGAATGAGGTGTAAAAGAATTCAATGAAGGATGCCAAAAAGAAAAATTAAAACAATGCAATTTACACATCACTCAAAGGAAAATATGAGGTCATTTTAGTGATGGAAATATTCTGTGTATTGACTACATCAATGTGAATATCCTGGTTGTTATGTAGCACATTTTGCAATAGTCACTGGGAGAAACTGAGTAAGGGTTTCAATAGGTTCTCTCTATATTATTTCTTTCAACTGCATGTAATTCTATAATTATCTCAGAAGAAATTCAAGTAAAAAATACGCTAATAAGAAAATATGGAAGTTGTTCCACAGACTATTTACAGGAAATACATATATATATATATATATATATGATGTATATATAAAACAAACAAAAAATTAGACATTTAACGTCTGGTTCATACTTTAAGTGGTAAACTCATCTATAATCTTTTTCACCAATCTTACATTAGTACATGAATTCACATTGAACATGGAAAGGAAACTATAAAAAAAGTTGACTCTTTGAATAAATTTCACAGGTAATTTTTTGAAAAATATATCCCTTAATATTATTTTCAAACTAAGAATTAGCCAATCTCTACCATTTCATCAGTCTAACTTGATGGGTTTTCATCACGTGTTCATACGAATTGAACTGATTATATTTTCTGAAGAAGGAAGTTGTTAAGAGGTAGCAGGTTAACAATTAACCTTATTGAAAAGGGTATTAGGAGGATGAACTGTTATTTTATTAAGGGACTGTAAAATATATACTACTTTGGGGACCCACTAAATACCATGAATATAAGGAGAAGAAAAGAAAGTGGCAGAAAAGAAAAGAAAACAAAACCTGTTATTTAAATAAAAATTATGAATGGACAGAAAATATATTTCTCCTTTGTGAAATCAATCAAGAGTGACAAAATAACCTACTAATTCCTTTAAGATTCTAATTAGTAACTACTATTTAATTATTTAAATTCTTTCATTCTAAACTTGCTTTTATCCTTAGCAAAATAATGCTATGATTTTCAAAGCACTTGATAAAAATGAATATTATTAAAATTATTAATGTCACATGCACATTTCAGAATATAAAGACAAGTGAAAATTATAGATTAAATATTTTGTGTGCATTAGTCAATCATTTTTGTATCTATTCTTCTTTAGTGTTATTTATTACCATCATGTAGAGGCTCTATATTAAAATAGTTTTGCTTATAATATTCTAAAATACAATTTCTATAAAGATCTTCCATCCAGTCCCCACCTATGAGGGGGTGAGTATAGATATTAGTAGAGTGAACAGGACTACAACCAGGATGCTCCTTGGTTGGATTTTACCCATTAACAGGAAGTTGTCTGCCCCTTCCTCTTCTTCCTATCATGGTTGAAAGGTTTGAAGATGGAGTTAGAAGTCGGGGATTGCACTGAAAAGATCCAGAATTTCTATTCTCTAATATACTAAACCATTACTTGGTCTCCTAAAGCTTCAAAGTAAACAGTGAAGATGTAAATGGTTCACCTTCCTCTTACTAGTTTTTTGATACCTTTCAGGGAAAGGTGGAAGTTTGGAGACTTGACCCAAGAGACAAAGGGGGAAAAGGAGGCAAAAGGGGGGCTCCCCTCTTGCATACACATGGTACCCCTATGTTGGTGAACAGACCCAGATTTTCTTTGCATCAATTTTCCAATTTTCCTGTACCTCTATTAAGGTTGAATTGGATATTTGTTCTTCCCAGCAGAATCGTAATATAGTGGTGCAGAGGAGGCAACCCCAGAAGCAGCCCTTCTATGACTTGTTCATAGTTCTATTATTAGATCTACCATCCTGATTCCATTTTTTTTTTTTTTTAAATCTCAGTGTGGCTTTCAGGGTAAGGACAACATCTCACCTGAGTCCCTAGAACAAGAACTGAATAAAAATTTCTGTAAGAACTCAATAAGTATCCACTGGATAAATCAATGAATAAATGAATTCTTCTTGATGTTCAAGAATAAAGTAGCTCTACTGCTCAAGGAGCTCTTTAGAGAAGATCATTGCTCCAAAGGAAAACATAGAGTATAAAAATCTAATTGAATTAAGCATTTCATGGAGACTAGATCTATTAAAAAGCTTTAAAACACTGCTGTAAATTGTTTCTTAGTGTAGTAAGGTGTCTAAAATCTACAATGCTATGTTGTAGTTTTCAACATGATCTCAAGCAGGTTAGTTTAATTAAATCACGAAATGTTTCAACATTTCAAATTTGATTATAGCAAAAACATACTCACAGCAAGAACTTTAAGATTAGCTGACCAGAATTCTATGGTTCCTCACTCCAGAGAGAAAACATACACAGCTTGTGGGAAGCTACTCTGATTTTTTAAAGAGTATTTTTCCAAAATTAAAAAGAACCAAACATTAGGAGACATAATTTTCATGAGGTTGATTTAGCTTGCATAAATTTTATTTGTATGACTCCCCAAACAGTGAATTTAACTTACTGAAGATAACAGTAAGAATTTAATGTGTGTTTATAGGTGGGTGAGCTTGCTGGTGGGGAGGGTATCACATCCATACTATGTACTTTATAAGGATGCAGGAAAACTCAGTGGTGAAATGGATTTGTCTTTTGGCTCAGTATTTAGTTACAGAAAAGAAAAGAGAAAGAGGAAAAAAGAGTCTTATTTGGTTAATAAGAAAAAATAAAGATTTATCTTTATCAGAAAAATGAGTGCTATAGGAAGAAGACATTGACCCACATTCCATTAGACTAAAACAAGACTCTCTTTACAAAGCAACACATTGAACAGAGATAAAAGATGATGCTTTAAAAATCAAACTAACATTATTATATAAACAATCTTACTGAACTCATATTTTTTTCTTAGAAGGACAAACACAGTTTGAAAATATGATTTTCAAAAGAGTAAAATTAGGGGGAGGGGAAGGAGGCTGGGGGAAGAGGGGATGTATGTACAATTATGGCTGATTTGCATTATTGTATGGCAGAAACCAACACAGCATTGAAATTTTTTAAATTGAACTAAAAATAATTGCCAAGAAAAAATAAAACTAAAAAATGAAATTATATACAGAAGCCAACTTTCTATACTTGTTAGACATTTTGAACTTTACTTAAAAATGTACACATGCTCACACATTATAGTTTTTCCAAGCTCTGAAATCTCTGTATAACACATACCTTGAAACTGCTTTTTGGTATATTTTGATCTGGCTATATTTTTCTCAGAGAAGACATACATTAGGTAACCATTATCCTATGTCTGGCTTCCCTGGTGGCTCAGTGGTAAAGAATCTGCCTGCCAATGCAGGAGACACGGGGTAGGGAAGATCCCTTGGAGAAGGAAATGGCAACCAGTATTCTTGCCTGAGAAATCCCATGGACAGAGGAGTCTGGCTGGTTACAGTCTATGTTTGCAAAAGTCAGACAGGACTTAGCGACTAAACAACAGTTCTGTATTTAGAAACGAAGACAAGGAGAACCTTGTGGGGCCTTCCCCAGGAACAAACTCCACCCCTACCCAAGAAAAGCACCAGAACAGTCATGGACCTCTGCAGGTCCTTCCTCTTATCCCCAGCCTTTGTGAAAAAACACAAACTACTGGACAAGAGAGGGAAAAGGAAAGAACCATTAACTGCTTACATTAAACAAGAATTCCCTAGTGATGATTTGTACTGCACATTAACTTTCAGAAGCCTGGACTAGACTGCCAATGATAAAACCTAGTATAGCATTTTATAACCTCTTATAAGTTAATTAACTCCAATTTGGTATAGCATTCTTTGTCTCTTGTGAAACTGACAAAGTGATGAACCCTTTAAATTTCACTGAATTGCAAATGAACATAACTGCCAAGTTGCTACTTGTGGAATATTAATAACTACCCACTAGTGCTTCTTTAACTTAACTGTTCACTGGAATCACAACAAAGATTAAAAATAAAGAAATGCAGATTCCCAGGCACCCCCATAGGGCTAGCAGATCAGAATCTTAAGTTCTACCTGCCCCTGTCTCTAAAGTGTAGCCAGAATTGGTAATGAACGTCTTAAACAAGTAGGAAAGTCAGCATATACTGAATAATAATCTTAGGACAAAGGTGATAGTTAGTAAATGTGTTTTCTTGTTACGAAGAGAAGTAATAGATTAAATAAAAGCAAAATAAGATGTGTAATCTATGTACCAGAAAAGTTTTAATTAATTAGATATAGGAAGATTTGGATCTTGTGTGCAAAATGAGCCTGGTTAAACTCAAAGAAGGTTAAGAAAGAAGAAAGAGTGAGAGAATTTGGCACAAATATATTGTCCACATACAGAGAGAGTAGAAACCTAACTGCAGCTTTGATCAAGTCAGACTTGAAAGTGTGAAAGTGTAAACTCAACAGGCTGTTGTGTAATACATTTTATTTTGATATCAACACTTGGATCCAAAATATAGAGGACAAGCATATATATTCCTCAATTTGCTTTTAGTTTAGGCAGCCTTATCTTCAACAACACACCGCATTGAAAAGTCAGTGCCCACCTTCCTATCCCACACCCTGAAACATCCAACTTTTCACCACCATTACAACAATTTTCAATCTTCAGCGTTTTAAGTTTTGTTTTCTTAAGTGAAAAATAGGAAGGTAAGTCTCTGGAGTATACAAAAAGCTCAGTAAATAAAAGCTTTTAAAATTGCTATAATTATTGTCATTATTATTATAGTGAATCTCCAAAATTAGTTTTAGTATTTAAAATATGTAAGGAGATGAATTTCTTGCTGGCATTAACACAAATGCTATGCCTTTCATACCTGATTAATTAAAACTGGTTTCTGGTATATAGATTACATTTCTTATTTCTATTTTAATTTGCTCTTGTTCTCCTCCTAAAAGTCCCTTAACAGCTACTATGGTGCCTCTCAACTTGCAACAGACTATCATAGCAGTTTTCTTCTCAAATATAAAATAAAAATGATGTTAGCAATATAAATACATGTCTTGTCTTTTATCTATAATATTTCCTTTAATATTCTGAGCTTTTATTTATTTAATTTAATTTTTTGGTTTCTCAACCTCTTAGATCAAACTTCCCTCATTCATTAAAAACACCTTTCCCAATATCATCTTCCTTTGCTTTATATTCCTTTAAAAACCTTTTTTCCAAAAGACAATGACGTTTTGATGCTAAGTATTAAGTTCTTCTGCCTAGCAGCAATACCTTTTATTTATTCATATTACTTCTTTTGAGTTGAAACTAGTGTTCTTCTAATCCTTATTACCACCTTTATATGACCGCATCAATTAGTGATGAACTTACCACATGTTTTTGTTAATAAATGTGTTTTCCACTTTGAGGAAGGCAAACTTACTTATAATTACAAATCTAGCTGAAATGTAATGGAGTAAAAAGTTCAATTATGAAAGTATATACAGTGAGAATAAGATAATGAATTATTCATCTTTGTGCCTATAAAACTTAGCTTAGATTGTATAAAAGTATTCAGTGTTTATTGCGTAGAAAGAAATATAACAGTACATGAGATGCAAGACACAGATATCATTATTAAAAATAATTAAAAATAAACCATATGCACAAACAAGAAAAAAACCTCCCTTATTCTTTCATCCAGTACAAAGGATCAGTGAGGTTATGTCACTTTTTCACACCATAAAATCAGAGAAGGGTGGAGGATTCACATCACCAAGTATCAGTATATTCAACTGTATCAGTATATTTAACTGTGAACAGATGAGTGGAAGACATATCCTCCCTTTATCAAATATTAATGTTTTATTGAACAAGATAAAATATACAATATATAGCTTTCTTACTTTAAAATTGCTCTGTACACATATATCAGTAATTAATATTACTCCAAAAAATGAGACACATAGCCACATTAACTGATCTGGAAAAAATCAGAATAAGTCTGACCCCAATCCTCCATACCATTTTTCTAACAACAAATTAATCTGCTATTTGCGGGGCTCCTTGGATATTCCCACCCTCTGGTTAGTATATAGGTCTTCACAGTAGAGTTAGAGAAAGCCCCTTTGATATTTCATCCAGAGTAGATACTGAAGTCCTGGTGCTTTTATGTTAAGAACTATCATAGAGGAACCAAGCATCCTTTTGAAAAGAATAGCATTAATATGTGGAGTCCAAACTTCCAGAGGATCCTGCAAATCCATTTCTTACCTCTCCTGAGTAATTAAAGGAAGGTAAGCACACAGATAGCTCAGATGGTAAAGAATCTGCCTCCAATGCAGGAGACCCTGGTTTGATCCCTGGATCAGGAAGATCCTCTGGAGAAGGAAATGACAATCCACGCCAGTATTCTTGCCTGGAGAATCCCATGGACAGAGGAGCCTGGCGGTGTACAGTCCATGTGGTCGCCAAGAGTCAGACAGGACTAAGTGGCTAATATACTAAGCACACAGAACAGAACCAACTGCCTCCTTCCTTATTTAAGCGAAATTTTCTCTTCTTTCTAACATATCCGTATTGAAAATTCAGCCCCCATCTTCCTAGTCCACATCCACAAATACCCGACTTTTCACTACCCTTAGGACTATCTTCTAAGATGCTTAAGTTTTCTGAAACAAAAGACAGGAAGGTAAGTGTTTGGACTATAAAAAAGACTCAATAAATAAAACATTAAAAAAGTTTTTGTGATTATTATAATTATTGTTGTTATTATTGCTACAGCAAATCTCCAATATTAGTTACAGCTTTTAAATTATGTAGAGACTAATTTCTTGCCAGTGTGAAAGTGGTGGTGGGTTTGGCTTTCATGTGACTTTATCTTTTTAGTGGAAATAGTATCTTTCTATTTATGAAGTTTTTTTTTTAACTCTAAGACTATAGAGCAAATCACTTAACCAATTCTAAAAAGGTGGGGGGGAAATGTATAAGCAAAGTTAGCGTTGAAAAGTGTAAATAAAGGAACTTAGAATGATGTCAGTAAATTTTAGCTCCCTTCTGTCTAGTCTCAATTTCAAATGCTTAAATTCTTGCTTACTTAGTATAATTATTGTAAAAAATCAGTGAAAGAAAATGCTTGTGTGCTGTTTGTAAAATGTAAAATGATTTAATATATATTCATAAATAGTTTTGACTGCTTAGAAAGTTGTTCAAGTTTATGCTCACCATACCATATGACTGAACATCTAAAATGATCATATTTGTGTGACGAACCAAGTGAATGCTTGTGGGCCTATGAAGAGAAGATGATTCTACTGGAACGCTGGAATTCAAATCTGATAGCTCTGTTGATCTTGTTTTTGAAAAGTTTTAAAACTATGCTACTGTGAAAGCAAAACTAGGGGCTGCCAAGTCTGTATTCCTAAAAGGAACATCACTTATATTTCATTCAGCTGCTCGTTAGGGAAATTGATGCTTATGACACAACTTTTTAGTGCTTATAATCTCTGAGTCTTTTGACCTGTTGTTATTGGCAACAATAGAAAACTAGTGATGACTAAGACAAGGTTAGCTAAAGATAAGGATTAAAAATTTACATATTAACTAATAATATAAAAGAGCTTGTAAATGCCTAGGGATAAGCCTCTGAGCACATATGCACACACACATGCATATTCCCAAACAAAATGTCTATATATTTAATTACATAGTAATTGATAAGCACGTTCCAAAGGTGTATATTTCTGTCTCACATAATTTTAGCAACCTCATATCATACGATCGTGTTATCAATCTTATTTTTTTTAATAATTTTTACTTGCTTATCACTTTGGAATTTTAAAGCATATTTAAACATTTGATTATATATACGTTTGAAGTGAGTGCAGCCTGTTTCAAACACTAATGTAATAATTCATGGGTTGGGAAGTTAACAAAAATATCCACTTAAAATTACTTCTTCAAGCGCAGAGTAACAGGGCTCAGATGCAGGCAGGATCCTCAGAGCTTGCCACACGCACGGTGATGTGATCATTACAAGCTCGGCTGTGCAGAGTGTGAAGCAGATGAGCTGCTCAATGGGCCCAGCCTTACACACAAACTGCACAGTCAGATTCACCAGTAAGTTCTAGGTCTAACTGTCTGTCACAGCGGCCCTTCTGCTACTCTACATTTAAAGAGAATATCAAAGAAAGTCCACATGCATATTTAGATATTTAGGATGCTAGTTTACCTTCAAAATTCCTGTTATAATATTACAGATACTTATATTTTATAAAAATCAGAATGATGTTCTAAAAGAAAAGTACCGCTTTACCTTTTGAAGCAATAGAACTGTCAAACTTCTGATGTTATATGACTGGGGTAACATGTTAGGTAGTACTTAAAGCCAGAGTGGTTGTTTTTAAGATGCCATCAGGTTAGTATATTTATACAGACTTCAAAAGAAGGTTTGAATACTGTGTATTCAAAGCAGTATACACATAATAATGGTAATGTACTACATCAAAAAGAACAGACAGATAAAAGGCAAATAAACAATAGGTTTTAACAGTAGTATGTATGCATTTAAATTTTATTCTTAGTGTAATTAAAATATATTTTTATGAAAGTCTACATTTCAGGGATATAACATGTTGACTTAACAATTTATTTGGATATAAATATTTGGATATTTATTTTACTATCAGTAAAAATCAAAGGGAGATGCGAACTAGCAAAGTCAGAAAGCAATATTGCAAAATAACTGTATATTGGATTGGTCAAAAAGTTTGTTTAGGTTTTTGCATACCATCTTACAGAAAAACCTGACCAAACTTTCTGGCCAACACAACACACACAAAACTGTTGATGTATTTTCCATACTTTGGATTGAATGTCCATATATTCTATTGTAGGGTTCCAACAGCAATGGCATCTTTTACAGAATCTAGATCACATCAAACAGTATATATATATATATTTTTTTTTCTTCTGAAATACTCTAGCTACCAAGAATTTGATCACATAGATTCCACAAAATATTCCAATTGCTTTAATTTTCCAACATCAGTTAGTTAATGTTAAATATTTTTAAGAATATTTCACATTTGTTAGTCTTCTCAGTGTATTAATAGACTGATCAATAGACTAAATATATTCTAATAATATAAGAAGCAGATGTATAGACATTTGTTAACAACACAAATTTTCCATCGTATTTTGCTAAAATAGGAACTCCTACTAATAATACAAATTGTTCACACTTTTAGAAAAAATATGGGTAAACTCTACTCAACAATTTCACTGCTAAAAATTAAGCCTCCAGTATATTAGCAAAACTACATCAATATACAGGTAAGAGAATGTATGTATATACATTGTTTATACTATGCGTTTTGGGGTGAGGGTTAAAACCAACAAATGTTAATTAAAAGAAGATTGTTAAATTTTGTTACATTTATACAACAAATTACTCTGGAAGTGTTAAAAATAATGAAGCAATACAAATTTAATGCAGGCTTGGGAACAATATTATAAAAATAATATCATGGCTAAAAGTATTTTTCTGGATGAATAAGCAAGAAAATACTTTCAATAATATATTTGGGGAGAAGTGTTAGTGATGTTAAAAAGTTGTGGGTAACATTCATTTTCATTTCATATCTTAAGGGTTGGTTGATTACTCTCACCTTTTGCATACATCAAATCTATGCCAGTTTTTACTATTCAGAGTAATTATCAAGGACAATATGGGTCATTTTAATATTTTTGTATTATTATTTATTTTTAAAATGAATAGCATTATGGGCAATTTAAATATCAGATACCAGTCCAGAGCACAATTTTATTTTAAAAAATCACTAAAAATGAGTTTGCCTCTTATGGAATCTGATTCAGCACTAGAAGTTTAAAAATGTGAATCTATTTCTTCATCTATTGATATTCAAAAAATTTACAGGAAAAAATCACTAGCTTAATATTTTAACATTATTGTCTAGGGAAAAATGATATGAAAATTGAAAAAGTCACTTATATGTAAAATTATAATAACTTTACAGATTATAACAATGAAAACAACCATTTTGCCCAAAGTGCTGATTATCATTTCATGAATTTCACCATCTGCACAAGCATTATATAATTCTGAATTCAGACATTTGCTTTACTAATTAACTACATTTTACCATTTAAAAAAGAAATTGAGGCCACTTTTGCAACTGGTAATATATATTAACATAATCTTGTGAAATCAACTTTTTGTATAATTGTATTTTTACTGCTTTCAATATTTCTAAAGGTCACACCCTGTTCCAGTTTTCCTGTTCCAGTTTTGGAATGTTGTTGTTCAGTGACTTAGTTGAGTCTGACTCTTTGCAGCCCCATGGACTGCAGCATGTCAGGCTTTCCTGTCCTTCACCATCTCCCAGAGTTTGCTTAAACTCATGTCCACTGAGCCAGTGATGTCATCCAACCATTTCACTCTCAGTTGTCCCCTTCTCCAGCCTTCAATCTTTACCAGTATCAGGGTCTATTCTAATGAGTTAGCAATTTGCATCAGGGGCCAAACTATCCGAGCTTCAGCTTCAGCATCAGCCCTTCTGCATGAATACTCATGATTGATCTCCTTTAGGATTGGCTGGTTTGATCTCCTTGCAGCTCAAGGACTCTCAAGTGTCTTCTCCAGCACCACAGTTCAAAAGCATCAGTTCTTCAGTGCTCAGCCTTCTTTGGGCTTCACTGATAGCTCAGTTAGTAAGAATCTGCCTGCAATGCAGGAAACCCCAGTTCGATTTCTGAGTCAGGAAGATCTAGAGAAGGGAAAGGCCACCTACTCCAGTATTCTGGCCTGGAGAATTCCATGGGCTGTAAAGTTCATGTGGTCACAAAGAGTTGGACATGATAAGCAACTTTCACTTTCACTCCATTAGCCGTCTTTATAGTACAACTTTCAAATCCATACATGACTACTGAAAATATCATAGCTTTGACTAGACGGACCTTTGTTGGCAAAGAAATGCCTCTGCTTTTTAATATGCTATCTCGATTTGCCATAGTGTTTCTTCCAAGGAGCAAGAAACTTTTAATTTCATGGCTGAAGTCACCATCTGCAGTGATTTGGGAGCCCAAGAAAATAAAGTCTCTCACTGTTTCCACTGTTCCCCCATCTGTTTGCTGTGAAGGGATGGGACCAGATGCCATGATCTTCATTTTTTGAATATTGTTTTAAGCCAGCTTTTTCACTCTCCTCTTTCACCTTCATCAAGAGGCTCTTTAGTTCCTCTTCACTTTCTGCCACAAGGGTGGTGTCATTTGCATATGTGAGGTTATTATCTCCGCAATCTTGATTCCAGCTTGTGCTTCATCCATCCTGGCATTTCACATGATGTACTCTGCATATAAGTTGAATAAGCAAGGTGACAAAACACAGCCTTGATGTACTACTTTCCCAATTTGGAACCAGCTGTTGGTTCATACCTGGTTCTAACTGCTGCTTCTTGACCTGCATACAGATTTCTCAGGAGGCAGGTAAGGCGGGCTGGTAATTCCATCCCTTTAAGAATTTTCCAGTTTATTCTGATCCACACAGTCAAAGGCTTTAGCATGGTCAATAAAGCAGAAGTAGATGTGTTTCTGGAACGCTCCCTCTTCCTATGATCCTTCGGATATTGGCAATTTGGTCTCTGGCTCCTCTGCCTTTTCTAAACCCAGTTTGAAATTCTGGAAGTCCTTGGTCCACATACTGTTGAATCCAACTTGGAGAATTTTGAGCATTACTTTCCTAGCATGTGAAATAAGTGCACTTGTGTGGTAGTTTGAAGCTTCTTTGGCACTTCCTTCCTTTGGGATTGGAATGAAAACTGACCTTTTCCAGTCCTGTGGCCACTGCTGAGTTTTCCAAATTCTCTGGCATATTAAGTGCAGCACTTTCACAGCATCATCTTTCAGGGTTTGAAATAGCTCAACTGGAATTCCATCACCTCCACTAGCTTTGTTCGTAGTAATGGTTCCTAAGGTCAACTTGACTTCCCATTCCAGGTGATTGATCACACTATCACGGTTATCTGGGTCATTAAGATCTTTTTGGTATAGTTCTTCGTGTGTTCTTGCCACCTCTTCTTAGTGTCTTCCACTTCTGTTAGGTCCATACATTTTCTGTTTTTTATTGTGACCATCCTTGCATGAAATTTTCCCTTGGTACCTCTACTTTTCTTGAAGAGATCTCTAGTCTTTCCCATTCTATTGTTTTCCTCTCTTTCTTTGCATTGTTCACTTAGAAAAGCTTTCTTATCTCTCCTTTGTATTCTTTGGAATTATACATTTAGATGGGTATATCTTTCTTTTTCTCCTTTGCCTTTTACTTCTCTTCTTTTCTCAGCTATTTGTAAGGCCTCTTCAGACAACCATTTGCCTTTTTGCATTTCTTTTGCTTGGGAATGGTTTTGATCATCTTGTCCTATACAATGTTATGAACCACCATCCTTAGTTCTTTAGGCACTCTGTCTGTCAGATCTAATCCCTTGAATCTATTTGTCACTTCCAGTGTATAATCGTAAGGGGTTTGATTTAGGTTATACCTGAATAGTCTAGTGGTTCCCTATATTTCTCAATTTAAGTCTGAATTTAGCAATAAGGGGTTCCCGATCTGAGCCACAGTCAGCTCCCGGTCTTGTTTTTTCTGATGATATAGAGCTTCTACATCTTTGGCTGCAAAGAATATAATCATTCTGATTTTGATATTTACCATCTGGTGATGTCCATGTTTGTAATTTTGGATTAGTAACAACTAATAAAAATTATTTCTTGGTTGCAATATATACATTTCTCTTTAAATTAATATATATTAAATAAATTGTATACTTCATTAAGTAAAACTGAATTAGCTATGGATTTTTATGCAAACTTCCAACGGTTAGCTCTCAATTATTTTTGGTGACAGATATTCTATATTTTTATACAGAACTGTGAAAGGTCTAAGATTTTTCCACAGCTACAAGCAAAAAATCCAGGTAGGTTTAATTTTATGGATGCTGACACAATATACCTGGAATAAAGACAAATAACTACTAGTCAACACAGAAGTTGTAGCAAGAATTTCTTGTTTTGGCTTTTTTTTGTGTTTTCATTTGTTTTTGTCTTGGCTTCACCATGCAGCATGTATTAATAGGATCTTAGCTCCCCAGCTAGGATCTTACCCAGGTCTCCTAACCACTGGAACACCAGGGAAGTCTCAGGAGTTTCTTGTTGGTGCTCTTCCCTCATGTCCCCCAGTGTCTAAGAGGCAACACAGGTGGATGAGACGGAGGGCTACACACAGAAGGTCATACCATAGGAGAGGAACACCTAGCTGAGGCCACTTATTACTTCTGTTGTAAACCTGCTCTCTGTCTGAAGGGGAAGTATTACATCAAGATTTCCCTGAGAAATGGCGCATATAAAGCCTGACCAGTCTGTTGCTTCTGTCCTCAGCATACATGTAGGAACGCACCAGACCTTTGGAAGACTGCCTCTTTCTACAATTATTAACAATTAAGATTTCTTAAATTAAGAGTGTTTGGGTGACACTAGTGGTACAGAACCCATCTGCCAACACAGGAGACATAAGAGATGTGGGTTCGATCCCTGGAATGGGAAGATCCCCTGGAGGAGGGTATGGCAACCCACTCCAGTATTCTTGCTTAGAGAATCCCATGGACAGAGGAGTCTGGTGGGCTACAGTCTATGGGGTCTCAAAGAGTTGAACATGACTGAAGTGACTTAGCAGGGACACGTATTAATATTATTAATATGTTACCCATACCACATCTACAGTGTCTCTATCATAAAGTATGATTGACATTTGATGAATTTCAGGTTTTGTGGGGTCTTCTGAAAACTGTACAATTTATATTATTTTGCATGTAGAAAAGTGTCAGCTATATGGAATTCAGATTTTATAAATTCATTGGAACAGGTTGGGAATACAAATCGTGAACTAAATGTGGAAGTAGTGTGATCAACTTAGCAGAAACCTACTGAAAGGAACAGAAAGCTATTTAAAATACTAAAGACAAAAAAAAAAAAAAATACTAAAGACAACCAAGGCCAAGGGAGGGAAATTTATGCCTAGAGATCTTAGAAGATTCGCACATGTCAGTTAGATCTAGAGTTTGAAGTAAATATATTAATACAATTATGAAATGAAGACTACAACCTTAAATAAAGTCAGGAAACTTAAGGATCATCAAATCAGCAAAATATTGGATTTCCAATAGTGAACTTATAGTTTGGATGTACACAGATGTGCTGAGGATGGAAAATGAGAGTAAATACAGAGAGGGAAAACACTGAAGGGGTGAAAGGATGTAAACAGAGATTATATGAGACACATATTAAGTAAGGAATCAGTTATCTGTTTGCTTTGACCAAGAACACATGATTTTCATTTCCATATGTTCTGAAGAGAAGGGAAATCTAAAAGAATATATTCTAATTCAAACTGTTACTTGGCAAGCAGGTATCACCACATGTTCTCAACCTCCAATTAAAATGATTGTTAAATGTTAAAAATAATGAACTCTCATAACACTGAAAAAGTGAGATGAATAGGGAACAAATTATCAATGTCAATATGATATTATCATTAAATGAAAAGCAGAAGCACATGGGACTTCCCTGGTGGTCTAGTGATTAAGAATCCACTTGTCAATGTAGGGGACACTGGTTTGATCCCTGGTCCAGGAAGATCCCAGATGCCATGGAGCAACTAAGCCTGGACAACACTGATAGAGTCCACACACTGCAACAAAAAATTCTGTATGGTGCAACTAAGACCCAAAGCAGCCAAATAAACAAATACTTAAAAAAAAGAAAAGAAAAGCAGAAGTAGTTGACTAATAAAATTTTACTGAGAGTTTACTTAATGAACTTAAATAGAAAGTAGAAAGATCTTTTAAACTTCTCTCGCATTGGCTAAATGATACATAAATCCAGTGCTTATGCCAACGTTGGATTATATATACAATCACCTCTCTATTTTTCAAGTGTGATATTTGTGAAACACTCCTCTGCCATGTAATTTCCATATTTATATCAGATAAAGATACTGGGTTTCAAATGCAGCTTTAAAAGACGCAAAAACACAAGTTATCCCCAGGGTGGGTGCAAGATCTGAATTAATTGGTGTCCCAACCAAAACCAAAACAAATAAAAACGTAGGGATAGTTATTTGCCAAACAGAACATCCCATGTTGTGTGTTGTTCAGAGATGGGTAACAATTTTCTGGTGCTTCCCCTCAGCTTGTGATAGTTTTTGTCCTAGACTATTACTTCAAGGATGTTTATATCAGAAAGAATCTTGAAAGATATAGGGTGTCTCCTTTGGGAAAAGAAGACAGATGTGTTTCCTGACTAGGGTAATAATGTCTCCCTCTGAGGCATATTTGCTACAAGACTTCTTATAAGACATGGGATTTTTCTAAACCTGGGGGTCCTCAGATATAACGTGAACACATTCCTCCTGGATTTGCCCTGTGCTGCCCTAGGGAGGAGCAATGGAAACCTACACAAACATCAAGTCAAGGGTGCCTGCAGTGTTGTGAGTAATACATTACTTTGTCTCTGACCCAGGGGTTTCCTGTGTTTTGCAACTATCTATACAAGTTTTGCAAGCTAACTTGTTAACTTGAAAGTAGTAAACTCTCAGACCCTTTAAAGTTCTAAACATCCAGAAATGTATGAAGCAAGTCTCCTTATACTCCCGCCCCTTTGTCCATCTTTCCAGGCTCCAAAGGATCTTTAGGAATCTGAAGAAATGTTCCTGAAGCAAATAAGAGGGAGGCATATCTTCACACAAAGATGCTTGTTTCTCTACAAATTTAGGAGAAGTGGAAATATCTTATTTTTCTACTCTGAATTGCTTTCTCTACAGAAGAGGAGAAAATACATGGTTTCTGCAATGCCCACCCCATCTCCAACGCTTGGGCCCATGCTTGGGAAGGACTTCCCAGGTGGCGCAGTGGTAAAGAATCTGCCTGCCAGGAGATGCAGGAGACACGGGTTCAATTCCTGAGTCAGGAAGATCCTCTGAGTAGGAACAGCAATCAACTATAGTATTCTTGTCTAGACAATCCCATGAGGAAAGGAACCTGGAGCGCTACAGTCTATAGGGTCGCAAAGAGTCGGAAATGATTGAGCAAACATGCAGATGTTTGGGAGCCAGGAGAGGGGAACACAAATATTCCTGTTGATGGGAAGGATTTACATAGGAAGCAATCCTGGCTGTGCTGGCTGTCAGCTTTGCTGTCCTGCTGGAAGTTTAGATCACACCCCCCCGGCCCCAGCAATCCTCTTCCCTGTCAGGGGTGAGAGGCATCCCTAGGCAGGGTTAGCATTTGATCCTCTTTCTGAGCTTGAACTTATTGTCTTTGGTTCAGGATCTTAGGATAGAATGATGTGTCTGGAGCAAACATAGCCCTGCCTTCAGGGCTTTCCTTTTGGAATTTGAAAAGGAGAGAAACAGAATAATGGAGTGTGGGGTGTCCTAAAGAGAATAAATTACAAATTCATGATCCATGCCTCTATTTTATAACGCTGCTGTTCAATTTTATGCTACTCTTCTATAGAGAAGAAGGTTCTTTTTCTTTAAAACTTTAGTATTTAGAGCAATTTTAGGTTCACAGCAAAACTGAGAAAGGCACAGAGATTTCTCACATACCAGTGTAGTCCCCCCAACACAGCCTCTTTGTTATTAATATCCTCTATCAGAGTGATGTAATTGTCTGTGTGCAGGATTTTGTGTGGAAATGTTTTCAGCTTTTGGGGAAAGTACCAAGAGGTACAATTGCTGGGTTGTAGGTAAGAGTAAGTTCAGCTTTATAAGGAATGACCGAACTGTTTTCTAAAGTGGCTGCACCATTTTGCATTCCCATTGGCAGTGAATGAGAGTTTCTGTTGCTCCACATCCTTGCCAGCGTTTGATGTCAGTGTTCTGGATTTTGATCGTTCTAATAGGAGTGAAGGCATATATCATTGCTTTCATTTGAATTTCCTTGATGATAAATGATGTGGATCATCTTTTCATATGCTTATTTGCTATCTTTTTTTGGTAAGGTGTCTCTTAAAGTCTTTAGCCCAGTTTTAAATAGGGTCATTTGATTTCTTATAGTTGAGATTTCTTTTTATGTTTTGGATAGCAGTCCTTTATCACATATGTCTTTTGCAACTATTTGCTTATAGTTTGTGGCTGTTTTCACATTAATGTATAAGCAACTACTAGTCCATAATGAAAACAAAGGAGAATTTGTTAAAGTTGGTACATTAAAAGCAGCAAACACATGCTGTTTACAATACACTCCAACATAATTAACACACATACACACTTATGCCTATCATTTAAACCATCTTCTTAGAGGTAATGAAATTATGTGATTTTATAACATTTTGGTTTGTATTCTAAATACATTTATAAATTAATATATAAAATGAATTAAATGCTTGTAAAAAGATAAAATCTTATGGAAAATGTATTAAATTTAAGAACTCATTTTGTTTCATCTTTGGAACTTTGGTTAGCATATTGAAGGAAGTATCAGAATTTGTCATCTATCTTATGTCATAGTGGTTAAAACATTTATTTTTTTGAAATGTTATTCTTGTTTAAGATAATGTTTTAATACTCTCATAAAGAATATGATGTCATTTCTGTTGTGATATTTTGGTGATGGCAGCATTCTGTAAACAGAAACTAAATTTTTGATTAAAAATGTTCAAGCGTTCCAATTTTTCCATCTCTGATTTTAATGAGTGGATTTGGATTCACAGCACAAAATGATAGGTAATTCATATTAATACCCTTTCTTTGGAAATAATATTACGAATGCAGTCAATGCACAGCTAATTAAAAGGTAAATTTTACTTTCCATATAAATGTAACCTCATTCTCTCCCCACCATAGTCTGTCCCCTCCTGTATTCCATTGGCTGTTGAATGTTAGCATCATCTCCCAGGTCAATTAAACCTGAAACATAGTGGTCATCGACCTCATTATTCTTAATCATCCTGAATAACTATTTAATCAAGAGTTTTATTTATTTTACCTTCTCAATATCTCACAAATCTAACTTTTTATTCCTTTTTCCCCCAGTATCGCTGTGTTTTTGTTAATGCTTATCTTCCCTCAAAAAAGAGAAGAAATAACCAAATAACCTCCTCTAGTCCAGTCTCCTTCAGAATCCATATGGTATGACTTTTCTCAGAATAATACAACATTAACTTCCAAATACAGCCAAAAAAAAAAGAGCCTTCTAAAAGTACAAGTCATTAGAATTCTATGAAAAATAGAAAAATAAAGATTTGTGTTTTCCAAAAAATGCATTGGAAATTTAAATTTAACATGGAAACATCTTATAGTACTATATTTTGGCAAATTTCCAAGTATGGCACTTATATTTATATTATGGTTGAATATTTTGGATAATTATTTCATATTCATTGTAAGATGTAATTTATTTAATTATTTTACAGGTAGACTATAAGTGGTGCTAAGAGGGTATTATCTCCCATAAATATCTATATCTGAAAGCTTTCTTAAGGTTAACAAAATTTGTTTATACAGGAACACATAACCAAATCATTTTATGCAATCATTATATACATAAAAAAACCCTAAGCAATTCTCTTATGCATTTGAATTTGATAGAATACAGAAGAATAATTTCAAATCCAATTACTATATATCTAATAAAATTTTGATGGGGATAGAGGGGAGTAATTATTGAAAAGTATTCTTCACAATTTGCTGAAAAATATCATTCAAATGAGATGTTGAGATAATATCAGTGTCCTAAATCTTCCAAAGATCATAAAGCTGGAATGGAAGAAAATTAATTTGTGCTAGTTTTAAAAGCATTACCAAATTTCAGTGTTGTCAAACTTTGTATTCATTAACAAGTCTTTATATTTGAAAATGACAGGGAGATTAGATTCTCCTCATGTCACAAATGTTCCCACAATACAAATAATTATTGAAAAATCATTGCTATTTGAAAATTAAATAAATTACTTGTAACTAAATCTTTTCAAAACCAAATTAGAAAATTTTTTCCTGTTTTTTTTTTTTTTTTTATAATGCTGGAGACCCGGGTTTGATCCCTGGGTTGGGGGTAGATCTCTGGGAGAAATGGAGGGCTACCCACTCTAGTATTCTTGCCTGGAGAATTTCAAGGACAGAGGAGCCTGGCAAGCTACAATCCATGGGGTCTCAAAAAATCGGACATGACTGAGCAACTAACACTGTTGTGTTTCAAGTGTATACAGCAAAGTGATTCAGCTACACACACACACACACACACACACACACACACACACACACACATTCTTTTCCATTATAGGTTATTACAGGAATCTGAATAGAGTTCTTTGTGGTATACAGTAGGTCCTTGTTGCTTGCATGCATGCATGCTAAGTTGCTTTAGTGTCTGACTCTTGGCGACCCTAAGGACTGAAGCCTGCCAGGCTCCTCTGTTTATATGATTCTCCAGGCATGAAAGGCTCCTCTGTTTATATGATTCTCCAGGCATGAATACTGGAGTGGATTGCCATGCCCTCCTCCAGAGAATCCTCCTGACACGGGATCAAACCCACGTCTCCCAGTCTTCTGCATTGGCAAGAGGGTTCTTTACCAGAAGCACCACCTGGGAGGACCCTTTGCTGCTTACATATTTTATATAAAGTACTGTGTATACGCTAATCCTAAATTCCTAACTTAAGTAATTTGGACTTTGGGAAATTGTGCCATTTTTAATTAAACAATTTACATTATCAAAAATAGTAACATTATTTAAATTCACTGAACTTGAATCTATGAATATAAAAGAAATAACTTTAATTATGCCTTAAATAGTTTCAATGCAGTAGTAAATTAATTTAAAGCAGCTTTCTATGAATAATGTAGAATAAACATACTCATTTGAGCAAAAATTTGTTCTTCTTACCTATAACGGTTTAAAGTAAGCTGGAAAGATGTATTTAAAATGTACTGTTGTTTTCCCTTTTATTTGTAAATCAAGAGTTGCTGTGTTGTAATTTCCCCCCACATAATGCTCTAAATCTCAGGTTGTGGAGTTCACTTTTCTCATTTAAAGGTGTGAATATAACTGCTATAAATGGTTCAGCCATCTCTAGAATCACAGTACAGCTGTCTGAATTCTACCTATCGTGGTAAGTACCTGTCTTTTTGAATCAGCTTTTATTACTGACTGTGGTGACCTCAACTTGGTATTGATTTGGCCACCATTAGATGAAGAAGACTTCTATTATCTTCTGTCTCACCCACCTCTTATCAGTTTTCAGTATATTTTCTACAGTATCAGAGGCAAATAATTTTATTCTCTAAAGAATCATAAAACTTGACAGAAAGAATTTCAGAACACAATAGGATGCAAAATTTATTCTTCGTTTGTAGGTACATTTTAAAAATGTTGAGTATTTATCTCAACAGCATGAGGTTGACATGCTGTTATGGCAGAATAATTACTGTATTAACTATATTGAAATATTTGTTTTATAAAAGATATTTAACAAAGAAGAGAGGTACAAGCAATTACTAAACATAATCTTCACTCATATTTTAGCCTCATATTTCATTCATATTTCAGTGGATTATAAAATATCACTGGTTACTATTATTATTAGTTTATATACTATGAAAATCACTTTATTATTTTTTTGAGGGGTATACCATGTGGCTAGGGGATCTTACTTCCCCTACCAGGGATTGAACCCAGGTGACACAGTGGAGTGCTGAGTCCTAATCACTGGTCTGCCAGAGGATTACTGAAAATTACTTTTTTGATGTACACTTATTTATATTTTAATGCATGCTTGGTTTCTAATAACCACAACCACAGTCAATTGACAGACATTTCAAACAACCCAAAGAGTTCTGTATGCTGTTCCTGAATTTTTGCCTTTTCTAGAATGTCAAATAAATAGAATCATAGGGGATGTCACCTTTTGAGTCTGAATTATTTCATTTAGCATATTGTCTTTGATAATTTTTCATGCTGTGGTTACATAACATTGAGTGATATAACACAGTTTGTTTATCCGCTTACCTGTTAATGGACATTGAGACTGTTTCAGGGTTTTGGGGAACTATCAATAATGCTGCCTTAAAACATTTTTGTTTAGGTTTTTGTATGAACATGGTTCTTTTAGCATAAATACCTAGAATAAATGCAAATCTCAAGTGATTCAGTAAGCATTTTTAAGTTTAAAAGAAACTTCCACACCATATTTAAGAGAAACCACATTGTTTTGCATTTCCACCATCAGTGTCTGAGTGTTTCTTTTGTTCTGCATCCTTGTTTTTGTAAAAAACTTTAGCTATTCTAATCAGTATATCATGGTATGATATCTCACTGTGTGTTTATTACCTTGCATTTTCTTAATGACTAAATGACTAATAATTATGAGGTTTTTTTTTTCATTTGCTTATTTACATCTTTCATCTTCTTTGGTGAAGTGCCTGTTCAAATATTTTGCCCATTTTTTACAGGGTTGCTGGTTTTCTTATTATTGTTTTGAGAGTTCTTTATATATTCTAGACACATGTTCTTTGTTTGATATTGATTTTGCAAATATTTATCCCTAATCTGTAGATTGACTTTTTATCCTCTTAACAGTAGTCTTCACAGAGAAAGAGTTTTTGATTTTGATGAAGTCTTTAGTTACTGACTCTTCTTTTATAGTTTGCACTTTGGATGTCAAATCTGTCAATCCTTTGTCTAGTTGACAGTTATATAAATTAATCAATAGTAAGTTGCACATCATATTAATAGTAACCCTGGCTGTCTACAGATTATTAACAACTTTATTATTTATGTTTGTATATTTTACTGGGCTTTTAAAGGCATAATTTGCTCTAATTTAATTAGCATTTGAAGATTAACTCAAGTTCTTCTAAAATTAACTGAACTTAATATTATACGTGTTTAATATGTTTCCAATAGTTGCTTATCTCTATAAAAAAAGTCTTCCAAAATATTCCTGGAAGGAGAACAATATTTTTTATTGAGATATAGTTGGCATATAATATTATATTAGTTTCAGGTATGTGTGTGTGCTAAGTCATGTCCGTCATGTCCGACTCTTTTGCAACCCCATGGACTATAGCTCACCAGGCTCCTCTGTTCATGGGATTTTCCATGCAAGAATACTGGAGTGGGTTGCCATGCCCTTCTCCAGGACATCTTCCCAACCCAGGGATTGAACCCTCATCTCATGTCTCCTGCATTGGCAGGAGGGTTCTTTACCATTAGCATCACCTGGGAAGTCCTGGTATACAACATAATGATTCAATATATATATGTATTGCAAAATAAAGCAGTAAGTTTAGTTAATATCCATCACCATATATAGCTACAGTATTTTTCCTCTGGATGGAAACTTTTAAAACCTACTCTCCTAGAAACTTTCAGATACACAATACAGTATTAACAATAGTCACCTTGTAGTATAGTATATCCCTATGATTTGTCTATTTTATAACTGGAAGTTATAAACCATCCATACCCATTTCACCCACCCCTTACTCCCCGTCTCTGACAATGACCAATCTGTTCTCTGTGTATTAGATAATATTATAATGAAATGAATTTATGAAATACTCTGCTATATTCAGAACTGCACAGTACAGATATACAGGATGGATTGTGCAATGCAAAAGGTCCCATTTAAAACAGACATTTCACATCATAGAGACAAAATGATAGATTAAAGGGCAGATGACAGATTCCAAGCTCCTTGGAGAGATCTTAGAGCAGCAGAGAGGTCCCTCTGCACGTAACACACAAGGCCCTGAACTCACTTGATGGCACACGAATGCACTTCTTCAATATAACAGACAATGAAAGGAACAGGAAGTCGATCCTGACTGTGAATCAGGTATACCAAGTTCCAAGGTCATTTTCTTTTCCAATCTGTCACTTCACAGCTCCTGATTCTTATCCTTGGCTAACATCAACCCAATATTTTTCCTTCAATTAGGATGCATAAAATTTGGATTGTTTCTACTACTAATAGCATAAAGTGAAAGTGAAAGTCGTGTCCGGCTCTTTGTGACCCCACGGACTATAAACTCCATGGAATTCTCCAGGCCAGACTACTGGAGTGGTTAGCCTTTCCCTTCTCCAGGGGATCTTCCTAACCCAGGGATCTAACCTATATCTCCCACACTGCAGATGGATTCTTCAGCAGCTGAGCAAGGGAAGCCCAAGAATACTGCAGTGGGTAGCCTATCCCTTCTCCTGGGGATCTTCCCCAACCAGGATTCCAAGCAGGGGCTGGCACATTGCAGACAGATTCTTTACGAACTGAGCTGTGAGGGAAGATCATAAATGACGGATCAATTTTCTGACATGTATGAGAGTAGGTTAGAGTGTGGGTGTAAATATGTGACGAGCCAAAGCTTCTGTGACCATGGTTCTGAAACGTTCTTTCTGAAAGGCCAAGCTGCAAGTATGCTTTCTAACTTGCAAAGAGGCGCTGCAGGCAGGGACTATCCCATTCTTGGAGATTCAGAATATACGTGTGACGGAGCGCGGCTGCTTCAGTCGTGTCCAGCTCTCTGTGAACCTATGGACTGTAGCTCGTCAGGCACCTCTGTCAGTGGGATTCTCCAGGCAAGAATACCGCAGTGGGTTGCTATGTCCTCCTCAAGGGGATCTTCCTGATCCAGGGATCAAACCTGGGTCTCTTACGTCTCCTCATCCTCTGTTGTCCCCTTCTCCTCCTGCCCTCAACCTTTCCGAGCATCCGGCTCTTTTCAAATGAGTCAGCTCTTCGCAGACTCTAAGCATGGGAACTGGTATATTTGAGGTGCTTAAGTAAATGATTGTTGAATATAAATAATATAAACCTTTTGAAAATTTTAATTATCCTATCTTGGTGTATTTTCCTTAAAAATAAAAGCCCCAAAGACACTGTTATTTAAAAGAAATTCTGTCTAAAGTAAGAACTAGAGAATTTAAGAGAGTCACCACTGCGAGCTGACCTGTGAGTGGGAGGCTCCTGGAATAACACTAACTTGCTAAACACCAAGAGCTTCAACACAGCCTCTTAAATTCTCCATCTGAGTGACCATCTTGGATTTTTATTACACTTTTGAACATTACATCAATCTGTCGTTTTGAAGAAAAAGCAAACCTAAACACTAATATCTCTCCCTCCAATTATAACTAATTGTATAGGCAATTTTAGCCTCAGTTTGGTTTATCCATAAAACAGGTAGTTTGGACTAAATTATTTTTATGGTTCTTTACAATTCTAAGTATGCAAAAAATCTTGATGCTTTTTATTTACAGTACTTGGCAAAGAGATTCCATTCAATGAATAACAACAACAACATATTATGAGGCCAAATATTAAAAAATAGTGCAATGATTGATGAATAATGAGTTATTATTGGGAAAAATCATGATTAATGGAAAGAAAATAATCTTCGTAATAATCTAAATATGAACTTGAATACCCTGTTTGCTTCTTACTAGCTTCAAGATCTTAGATAAGCTTATTAAGAATTTTGAAAATTTATATACTCTTATGGAGACAATGAGCCATAAACTGTGTTGCCTGTAGTTTCAATAAAACAATGTTAGTTTTCTTATATTATCCTACCTGCTAACTTGTGTAATTATTTTACCATGCATGAAAATAGATCCCAGTAACTATGGGATATTTTAATATCTATTTTAATGTGATATAAACACATGCTTTCTTCCATCTATGGCACTTTTCCAGTGGTAGTTTCTAATGATGCCCTGTTTCTCTTTAGATTTATCTACAAAGTTCTTAGGGGATTACCAAGTGGCTCAGTGGGTAAAGAATCCACCTGCAATGCAGGGGACCAAGGTTTGATCCTTGGATTGGGAAGATGCCCGGAAAGATGGCATGGCAACCCACTCTAGTATTCTTGCCTGGAGAATTCTATGGACAGAGGAGCCTGGCAGGCTACAGTCCCTGTGCTCGCAAAGAGTCTGAGATGACTCAAGTGACTGAGCATGCAAGCACATAAAGTTCTTGGCCTCCTAGGAGCCAGGTGATTTATACTCATCAGCATGAATTTTATGGTAATCCTTTCAAGCTCTGTATTTAAATCATGCACAGAACTTTCAGAAAGTAGCTCCAAGTTCTCCAGAGAAACACTTAGAAATATATCTTAGCTACACCACATTTTGTCATATTTAGCTTTCCCACAGTTCATTTTTGCTTACCGTGAGACAAAACACAATGCTAATACTGCTGAAGATCAGTTTAAAACCTCAAGCATTTAGAGGTTTTTTTTTTTCCTGTCTGTCATATAGCGTAAAATATTTCCCACAGGCGATTTCCCAGCTCAGGCATGCAGAGGATTTGAAAGCATTTCCAGAGGTCTTTCGAGTTTCCAAAATAAAACAAATAAGTCATGAGGAAAAGCAGAGTCCAGCTAGACCAGACCTGGGCATCCCAGAGGTCTTTCATGCAAATATTCAGATTAATCTCTAATAATTGCATGAGTATTCAGGGTTATTGCACCGATTACATTTAATATACCTGTGCTTGCCATCTGTTCTATCTCTTGGGGAAGTGACATTGAACATTTGGGAATTATTTTTTATAAGCAATAATGTTTTATAGCTCATAAAGTATAAATGAAATAAACGCTTTTAATTTTAATCACAGATAAGACATTTATACTATACCAGTTCTGGGAGAATTAAGTTATCTCTTGCTTAGGGGGGTGACAAATTATAGAGGCAAGGAATATACCCAAGTATGCACACCCAAAATATACCACCTTTCAAAAAAATTATTTCACTTTTACTGACTTTGTTCAAGAACAAATTTTTTTTTTTTAATGTAGCATCAATTCAGGCAGAAGAAAGAAATCCCATCTTCCTAAGCAGATGTCAAAAACATTTAAACAGCTGTCAGACTAGTTCAAACTGTCATCAGAAGTGACCTTAAACCAAGTTTAGTTTTTAAATATTATTTAAAAAAAAAAGAAGTGAAAAAACAACACAGAGCTGTTATGCAGATGTCTGAAATATTAAATGAAAGAATGAACATCTGTTCAGTTGCTCTTCAAACTTTAATGGTTTGGAGAGAAATTCTGTTGTCTCAGATCTTTAAGAACATCTGAGGCCCATACAGCTTCAACACCTGTAAAAGATCCTCTCGAAAACATACATTCCAACTTCAAAGTCTTTTACTACCATTCTTTGCCAAACAAATGCCAATGAACAACAGAACTTATTATTAATAATATGACACTTAAGCAATCCTAGAGTGCATATTTTAGAGTGAGAATAAAATCCTTTGGGCTTTACTATACTTTGATGCACAAAAAATATATATATCATTTTATTAGAAATAATAAAGCAGAAAATTTGATAGCAAAAAATCGAGCTCTCATTTTTAGCTTAGCTGAATACTGGATACCTAAATGATTTGTTTTTAGAATTAATTATATACATGGTGCAATATCTTTAAATTCAGTCCTCTTAAATATGATTATTTCATTCAGTGTTAATGAGGAAATCATTCCTTCTATAACTGAAATAAAGTTCTGCACAGAAAAGCATCAGATTTAAGCAGATGACACCACCTTTATGGCAGAAAGTGAAGAAGAACTAAAGAACCTCTTGATGAAAGTGACAGAGGAGAGTGAAAAAGTTGGCTTAAAACTCAACATACAGAAAACAAAGATCATGGTATCCGGTCACATCACTTCATGACAACTAGATGGGGAAACAATGGAAACAGTGACAGACTTTATTTTCTTGGGCTCCAAAATCACTGTAGATGGTGACTGCAGACATAAAATTTAAAGACACTTGGCTCCTTGGAAGAAAAGCTATGACCAATGTAGACAGCATATTGAAAACCAGAGACATTGCTTAGCTGACAAAGGTCCATCTAGTCAAAGCTATGGTTTTTCCTTTAGTCATGTACTGATGTGAGAGTTGGACTATAAAGAAATCTGAGTGCTGAAGAACTAATGTTTTGAACTGTGGTGTTAGAGAAAACTCTTGAGAGTCCCTTGAACTGCAAGGAGATCCAACCAATCAAGCCTAAAGGAAATCAGTCCTGAATATTCACTGGAAGATCTGATGCTGAAGTTGAAACTCCAATACTTTGTCCATCTGATGTGAAGAACTGACTCTTTGGAAAAGACCCTGATGCTAGGAAAGATTGAAAGCAGGAGGAGAAGGGGACGACAGAGGATGAGATGGTTGGATAGCATCACCGACTTTATGGACATGAGTTTGAGTAAGCTCTGGGAGTTGGTAATGGACAGGGAAGCCTGGCGTGCTACAGTCCATGGGGTTGCAAAGTCAGACATGACTCAGCAACTGAACTGAACTGAACTGGACTGATTACTTGAATAAAAGCTATCTGGCTGATATAAATAAGATAATTTCAGACATACATTTGCCTAGTTAGTGTGGATATATATTTTCTGTTAATGTCCATTACATACATATGCCTATAGTAGAGAGCATGTACACATATGTGCTTGTGTACGTGTAACATATTTTCTATAGGCAAAATCTGAAATCATCTCTGTTAAAGAGATCCTATGTAGATCAACTTGTGTATGTTAACATGGAGAAATTTCTGTTCCCAGATGCTTCTTCTTCTAACCGGAAAGCACCTTTAACTTCATTTTGATCTTTTGCATCTTTGAAGAGAAAGCAGATTTAGGATTTAAAATTCTAATGGCTATTTAAAGCCAGAATTATTTTAAATTAAATTGGAATTTAGACACTTGCACACTATTACATATGAGAGTTCTGAAAAGAAGCTACAATTAACAGTTCACTTGAAGAATAGAAATAAGATTTTAAAAGTCTACTGATTGAAAAATGCTAGTGAAAAGAGGGAAGATTTTGTAAGAAAACTATACTTTTACCCTAATGCCTGGATACATGAGAGAGATTCTTTTACACTTATGTTAGATTGCAAAATTCAATTTCTTCATATTCTGAGAAATGCAAATCAGTGGTTCTTAACTCTGGCTTTTCATTAAAAACACTAGGAAACATTTTTTTAAAACTCCAGATTAAAAAAAAAAATCCAGATAAACAAACTATGTGTCAGATGAATTATATTAGAATTTCTAAATTGACAGACACCAAGAATTTTTAAAGCTTCAAACATGATTATAATAAATATCCAAGTTCAGGTACCATCTGTTAAAAATCTAAACAAATAATCATGTATCAGGTATAACCAAATAACTTTGTATTAATTTGTATTAATTTCTCTCTATTTTAAAACCTATAAAGGGCATGCTTTAATGAACAAATGTCTATTTAATTTTATTTCCTTCTCATCTATGTACTTTTAGCTGATATTTTATTTCATAATTATATTTGTATAATATTTGCTGAAGTCTTAAATAGTTTTTCCATCTATCAACTAGTAAAGTCTTTTCATAAAATGCTTATCATAAACTATCACTGAGTGTATGCTCTTTTGATAAGTTGTGTTGGACTCTGTGATCCCATGGATTGTAGCCCCCTGGGTTCCTCTGTCCATGGTATTCTCCAGGCAAGAATATTGGAATAGTTGCCATTTCCTCCTCCAGGGGATCACAGTGAGTTCTAAAATTAAATCTAAACATTATAAAATTGAAGAAACTTTTAAAAAATTTAAGCTATTCTCAATACCAAAAAGCAATTGAAATTCATATTTGTATGTATATAAACAGATATGTTTATAATGGCAACATACAAATCTTCCAGATACATTATTATATATCCATTGGATAGCATTACTGTACATTATTTTGCTTTTGTAAAAAGTACATAGAATATTTAGAAATGTACATATGATGGTTAGAAATATTTTGAGAGTACATAATTACACAAAATCTTAATAATCAGCATGCATGAGAAGTTGAATTTTTATAATATTTTTTATTCTTTATTTTACAATTTTCTATCACAAATATATATTTACTCTAAAATTATGTTTTAAAGTAGTTTATGCATTTCATAAAATTTCAAAAATCAGCTATTTCAAATTCTCATATTTAATTACCTCGAGATTAATTATAGCACTGAAATCTTTACTATCAGTTAATTCCACCTAGTTCAACATAATTTTTCTCATTAGGTGCAAACTTTCCAAAGGTATGTTGATTTAGAAAGAATAATAATGGACAATTCTTGTCTTATTTCACCCTTTTCTGATTACTCCACCCTTTTCTGATTACTCCACTTCAGAGGAATTTTGTTGTTTTTTGGGTCCTTTACACTTTGTTACATGACCTTGGTTGAATCATTAAAAAAAATGAAGATCAAATTTTTCAAAAGAATATAAAGGCACTTTAACAAAGGATTACAGTATTTACCACAGTACTTTATTTTAGCATGTTGAAAAATGTTATGATTTTACATTTCTGATCTACCTGAGCCACTGCATCTCATACCAAATTATTGCAAACACTGCTATTTTTTCTTCCTAAAAGTTGTGTTGTTATGAAATTCCCTGATTATTTTCCTATTCATATTTTAAACCATTTTTTAAAAGTCAATATACAAAATGGCATGTTATTCTTAGCTTAACAAAAGTTGTTATAGCTTCTTCATTATGTTAAAGGTATTTAGAAGGTCAGTGATACTAATATATATTTTAAATACCAAAGTATATAGTAATTCTCAGTATACTGTCTAATTAACTGAAGTATTTATTAAGAAATATATTTCTTATTTAAGAACATATAATTAACATTAAATATAATATATTATATATATGTATACATCCAGTAACACTCTCTTTTCACCTCAGAGACAACCAACCAATCATGTAAAAATGAAACAAAATACATTCACCTAAATGTGACTTAATTCCTATACTTAAAGTCCTTCTTATTTTAAATCGTTCACTACACTAGATTAGGTATGGTTGCTTGAGTTGTATATTTACAATTAAAATGCTTAATAATTCCATGTGGAATAGCTAAATATTTAGGAATGGTAGGTAATATTTAATAGGTGATATTTACAACTTTCATTTTTTTCCACACAAGTGATTGAGTTACTAACAGCTGAATAATAATTACTCTCCTTGCATAGTTTTATTAACACCTTACAAATTAAACAAGTTTTATAACCTCAAGAAGTTTTGACAACTGGAAAATATCTGAAATCTTATTTGCGCTTTTATCTTTCATAATTAAAATTAACATACTTAAATAAAGCAGAAATAAAAACTGTGTAATACTTTATAAAGGAGATATAAAGCTCTAAGTTATATCAGAATACATCACAAACTTTTGAACTTGAACTCTCTTAGGCTCAAAGTATTTGAATTAATATTTTTTACATGTTTCTAAGAAAAGGAAAACAGGCCTATCAACTAGTGTTCTGATGAGCCACTAAATTTCATATGTCGTTCGTAGAAACGTTTTCATGATTTTCTTAATTGTGCTGCTTTTCCTTTAAAATTATTATATTAAAATTCACTCTGTCTTACAAAGAGACAGAAAACATTAACAATTCATTTCATATAGTAACAAAAAAAACTGTTTCAATTCTTAAAAACTTTATGAAAATTGTTCCACAAATTTTTAGAACTGTATCATTTTTCACAGTTCAGATCCTCTCTAAAATTAATTATCCTTTAGTTGAATTGTAAAGACTAAAGATGAATAGCATGAAAGAAAAGATGCTAAATCTTGTACTTTAATCATATTATGTTTTAGCTTGCATTTAGTTTAATCTTTATACTATTAATGGGGATTCCCATATGGCACAGCAGTAAAGAATCCACCTGCCAATGGAGGAGATACAAGAGATAATGGTTTTATTCCTGGGTTGAGAAGATCCCCTGGAGAAGGAAATGTCAACCCACTCCAGTATTCTTGCCTGGGAAATCCCATGGACAGACAGGGCTACAGTCCATGGGATCACAGAGTCAGACATGACTGAGCAGCTGAGCACCCATGCATGCACTATTAATAGAGAAAGAAAAACCAACAAGATACTTACAGATTGAAACCTCCAAAATTTTGCAGTTCATTAGTTGAATCCAGTGACATGAAAGATAATTTCTTGTATTTGGAGTAGTAGAAATAACCATTTCTTCCCTGTGCAATAAAATTTGAAATAGCAATAAGTTCCTTTCTCTTATTCTCTTAACGAAAGGTGGATTAGGGATATATCTAACTTACTTATTATCTGGAGATTATCTAAAAATTTCAAAATATCCAAATACTAAGGCAATACACATAATATACACATACACTTGCAGATATGCTTGTATGTATATATGTAAATATCTTTCTATTTTTATATATAGATTTAGCCAACTATCATATATAAATATTTATATGTACACATATATATCTATTATCCATCCCACTTTACACACATAGTTTATGTCTATGCATATGTATATATGGACTACCCTTGTGGCTCAGCTGGTAAAGAATCTGCCTACAATGAGGGAGACCTGGGTTCAATCCCTGGGTCAGGACGATCCCCTGGAGAAAGTAAAGGATACCCATTCCAGTATACACACCCACCCACTCACATGCATAAGTATATGTGTCTGTACATGTATTTGATTGTTCAGTTTGGTACCTTCCAAATAAACATCTTCAAAGAAATAAGGTCATGTGATTTTAGACATACATTTAAAACAATGTATGGAAGGAAAAGTCTCTTTCTTCTTGGCTAGAAAAAACACAAAAATACAATAAAGTGGATTCCAAAAGTGAAAACAGTAAATTCTCCCTTAATTTCTTTGATGATACATATGTCTGACCTTTGATCTTGCAGTAATCTAGCTCTTTCATGGTTTTTTTCTAATTAAGCACTATTTGCCAAAATATTTAGGTAGTAAAAAATGTGATAGCTCATTAGCAGATGATTTGCTGTCGGCACATAGAGCCCAGTATGGATTCATTCTTGGCACCTGTGACAGAATGTTATTTGGAACACATTTCCACAAGGAGGAAATAGTTTTGTATAAATTGAATGTATGTCCTATTTAAGGGAAATTATGTTTAAGGATCACAGAATGCAGTACAAACATTATCTGATAATTGTGTACAATGCATTTGCAAATGCTATTTTATGGAAACCAGTAGTATTTGGCTCTATGTGTTGTCAGTTATTCTTGGCACTTCAAATTTCTTGGCAGAGATTAAGGTTTGAGTAGAAAACAATTTAGAAAACTGTCATATCAAATTGGGGAGAATTATATAAACATAATCTAGTTAGAGCAAAAAGATGCAACAATTAAAAAATGTGGCTGCATAGTTCTCATTTAAGGACAAAATGATTTGCCTTCAATGGAATTTTGCTATAAACCAGTCCTTGCTCTGAGGACAACAGTGCTTTATATATGGAAGCAGCATTCAACATCAATATTTGACGAGAACTAAAGTAGAAAATTAGAATGAAATCTGTAGAAATAAAAGTATACTAAGCATACACACTAGGTACAACTGAAGATGGCCAATTAGCAATGCTATTTTTAAAAGTGTGCTTAATTCAAGGGAAAAAATAGGGATTTAATTCTTCAATTTTTTTTCTTTTAATTCCTATGTTGGTTGGTCTGCAGAACTCTTTGTTTTATAGTGTATGAGGGCATGGGAGTCAGATTGTTTTGACTTCTGGAAACTAAATAAGATTTTAGTTGAGAGATTCAGAGTTTTTGCAGTTCCATTTTCTTATCAGTAAATGGAGATAAAATTATTCCAACTTGATACCGTTGGTATACAAATTAAATGAGGAAATACATATAAAACAGCAACAACAACTAATTTCTGAATGTTCACAGTTCACCAAAATTAATTTATTCATCACAAAAAATGTTAAGGGGTAGATTGTCTTCTTATTCTTCTGTTAATAATGAGAAATTGAGGCACAGAGAGATTAAATAATATTTTCAAGGTCACACAGCAGGTAAATGATGGATCATAGTCTACAGCTTATTGCATACATTACTGTTCCCCTTCCCACCCCCAAAAGTGTGAGTTTATGTGCTCAGCTGTGACTCTTTGCAACTCCGTGAGCTGAAGCCTGCCAGGTCCTCTGTCCATGGAATTTTCCAGGCAAGAATATTGGAGTAGGTTGCCATTTCCGACCCCAGGAGATTTTCCTGACCCAGGGATCAAACCCACATCTCTTGTGCCTCCTGCACTGGCAAGGGGTTTCTATACCAACTGCTCTGCCTGGGAAACCCATAGAGGACTTCAGATGAGATTAAAAATTGCATTTAAAATGCCTGCTATATAAAAGAATACAACACTTGAATTTGTGATTTTACAGAAAATATCAAAATTTCCTTTGGCTTATTATTTTTCCTTAGCATGGTTAGCAACTTCAAAATCTTGTAAAACAGAAAAATCTGTGTTATCATGGAACTTATTCCAGGCCAGATATTGTAAGCTTTACGCCATACTTGTTTGATTAAAATGCAATGCAGTAAAAAAAATTATACAATGAGAATTTAGGATCTTGTTTCCTTTAAAAATAAAGATCATTATTACTGTAGTGAAATATGAACTTAAAAAAATTTTTTTTAAGTTAAGTTCTTTAGATATTAAAAATGAAAAAATTAGTTTCTAACCGTATAATTTGATACCCTGAAAAATGAAATTGTAATTATCAATAAAAATGGAAAGAGGGGTAAATTAAAATTGATACAGCTAAATACTATCCTAATCTAAATATAAACAAAACAAGTCTTATTAGAAAAAGTATCAACTTTTAGTTTCTCTTTTGCCTAATTAATTGGATAAAAATGTGGCTATTGTCAGAAGACAGATAACTTTCTACAAATTTTGTAATCTCACAGCTGAAAATCAGGGATCATAAGTAATAAAACTAACTTGTTTTGTCTCTCACTGTCCTTCCTCTGCATGAATGAAAACTCTAGCAATGTAATGATCCTCTGTTAACTAACAATCCATAATCTTACTATCTCTTAAATTGCAAACATGATTACTAATCTAGACCTAGGTTTTGTAATATTCAAACTTCCAATTTCTTTTGAAGCTAAATTGGGCTTCCTTGGTGGCTCATACATTAAAGACTGCCTACAATGCAGGAGACCCAGGTTCAATCCCTGGGTTGGGAAGATCCCCTAGAGAAGGAAAAAGCAACCCATTGCAGTATTCTTGCCTGGAGAACCCCATGGATAGAGGAGCCTGCTGGGCTATAGTCCATGGGGTCGCAAAGAGTTGGACACGACTGAAAGACTAAGGCTTTCACGTTCTTCTCCCCTGCTACCACAAATGCCCAGACAAATTTCTAAACTACATGGCGGGAAATGCAATCAGTTTGTTGTTTCTTGTTCTGCTTTTCTACTGCGAGCTTGTTATTCATTTTTTAATAGAATTTTGACTCATGATCCTTTCAAATATTTACATGGAGTCACAGCACAGTAGCACCTTTCTTCAAAGAAATCTACTTAATATTTCTCATCTCAATGTATGTACTCTCCATTGTTTCAGACACTTGATATGAGCGAGGCATTTAAATGTGTAAAACTGATTCTTGACCATTCTTTTTGCAAAATGGTCTTCCTTACAACATACTTTTGTATCTGATTTCTTTGTTAAAGCATCTGTCAAGAATTTCAAACATGCTGTCTTTGCAAGATAATATTCCCTTGCAATTAGTGTTCTTAGTATTGAATATACTTAAGCAGCATTTATTTTAAAAGTGCATTTGTTCTTAGAAATATAGGGGGTTTGTAACTTAGGGACACATTTGCACTGTCATTACATTTCCTGACAACAACTATTGATTTATGAATTAGGTTTTCCTGGATGTGGTCTAACTATGCTTTAAAATACTTAAACAGTACACAATAAATTCAATTAGTCTATCAAAGTACAAATAAGATCCAGATTGGTTATAGGGGATAACACTGGGAAAGCAAAATGTATGACAATTATGGCAAGATACAATATCCCTTCATACAGAGATGCCATCCTTCTCTGGCCCACTAATCATTTCTCTTTCTCACCACTTCTGACTGTGCTTTGAGTCAGTCACTATGGACATCCATCTCCACAAATACTTGAAGCAAGTGAATGTTAATGTATTTTTGACATCTGTAGATAATAGTTTTCTTAAATGAGTATCATTTTTTTTTTTTTTTTGCTCAAAATCTAGGCAGGCAATTTCCCACTTGCAGTACATGTAGCAATAAGGATAATTTTGACATGTGAGAGTAATCTCAATACCTCTTTCAAAATTAGTTGTCAATATTCCAATAATTGGGCTTCCTAGTGCTCAGTGGTAAAGAATCTGCCTGCCAATGCAGGAGATGCAGGAGACATGGGTACAATTCCTGGGTTGGGAAGATCTCCTGGAGGAGAAAATAGCAACCCACTACAGTTTTCTTGCCTGGAGATTCCAAGGACAGAGGAGCCTGGTAGGACTGTAGCCCATGGGGTCGCAAAGAGTAGGACATGACTGAGCAACTGAGCATGCACTCACATCCCAGTAATTAAGTAGCTACAGAATTAAAAAAAAAAAAACAAAAAAAAACCGGACAATTAGATACTCCTAGACCCAGCTCTAAACTGTAAGAGAAAAATACACTGGATCTGGGAGCAGGGTGGCAGGATTATTCTGATCCGAATAACGGAAGACAAAGGCACCTTTGCACACTGTTGGGAAATGTCCACTAGAAATATGATGTGGAAAAGAGAAAAGAAACTGACTGTAGTATTATCTTGCATAGGCAATAGAAGGAGATATATTAAATTTGTGCATGAGTTGGGCTTAGAGGAAATATAGACAGGTTTTTCTGTCTGTCCTATAAGAAGCAGGAAAGCAGAGTAAATGGATTTGGATGCTAAAAGATGGGTGAATGTGGTTGTATGAGTTCGTAGAAGTTCTCTCTGATTGATTCTATTTTCTGGAGAAAAAAGGACTCAGCTAAGAGGTAAGAAGGCCAGGAGCTGTCGAGATGTTACACACACAGAAAAACAGAGAATGATTTGACTAGAAAAGTACAATATGATTCCTGGACAGGGTTAAGGATCCCCTTGCATTTTATAATCATAAATGAGATCAATCAATATGGTTGCTGAACGTTGGTATGCAACCATGTGATATAGTTGTTTCTATTCTGTGAACCAGCATTCAGTAATAAAATGGTCCTCTAATATTTACTCCCTAGCATTTATCCTTTTTAAAAAAATTATTTATCTTTGATTGGAGGATAACTGTTTTACAATATTGTGTTAGTTTCTGCCATACATCAACATGAATCAGCCATAGATATACATATGTCCCTTCCCTCCTGAACTAGAGTATCTAAAAAGTAAAATTCTCATTGATTACATGCCAGTGTTGATTAAAGCAATTGATATTGGCCAAATCTAATTAACACACTAATATCTTGCATGATCTATAACTGTATTTTGTGTGACTTTCACAGATCAGATTGGTAAATTCCTGAGAAACCTGACTCTTTGGAAGTGGTTCCATGTGTGATTGAGAGCTGTTGTCGTATTTCCTCTCTACTTAAAAAATGCAAAATGATAGAGTTTCCACAGGTGATTTCCAAATTACTCAAAGAACTTCTGAACACTGATTGTTGGCAATGCTCCAAGGAGTACTAGAGGCAGCATGCTTTAATCACATCCAGGTCTCTTGAGATGTTTTCACGTGAGTATAGAATTAAACAGTGATCCTATGAAGAAAGATCTAACATTTTCTTTGCAAATTAATAAAAAAAGAAAGAAAAGAAAGTGCTGTAGAAAAAAAAATTCAAGAGTCTACCAATATACAGATTTGTTTCAAAAATTAAGATTTTTTGGGTAAGCTCATTTTTTTCTTCAGCATGAATAAAAATTGAGTGACTATTTCCTTTTTCCCTCTTCTTTTGAGGATAGATGCACTGTTCTCTTCTGGGAAATATTCCCCATCCTTGACTTATTCTAATCTGTAAAAATGGAATTTACAACCTGTCCATGCACTACCAAAATATAGCATTTAATAACTGTGCTATTTGACTTCTTTACTTTTATTTGTTAAATAAGACATATTCTTGTGAACTTATCAGTTAAGTTTTAAGGTAAATATGTACAATTCATTCAAAAAAGATTTATTGTAAACGTATTTAATGTGTGCTGTTGTGGTGGATGAAGCATATGTAAGCAAGTAGACTATTTTAAAGGGAAATCCATGGAGCAACCAGAGTTGAAAAAGTAATGTGTCAAAAGGGGGTTGATGGAAGAAGAGTTATGAGGACTCAGGCGAAAATAACGTTATTTTCATATATTTAGGGGAGGCTTCCTTGGTGAGTCAGTATTTGCACCATGCTTTGAAGTGTGCAGAGGATCTGGGAAGGTTTTGAAGGCTAATGTAAGAGCCCACAGATAATTCTGAGTCCTGTGGGAGGGACACAATTTTATTTTGATTGTATGAAATAAAGAATAAAGTTAAAAATTTGGTTGAGAGTATGCAACTTCTAGATAGCCTTTTCACATTATGTAAAATAAAACTCATCAAAGGCTTATTGAAAGGAAAACAGAATTTACACTGTGTTGTATAGAGATTATTTTGCATCTGGATGTTAGAATCACTGAGAAAGTTTGAAAGTTAGAAAAATAATGAAGTGATATTAGAACAGCCTGAGCATGGTTGTTATATTTTAATAGAAATAGAATAAAGAAGAAGCAGTAGGTTGAGTAATACTGGAGAGGCAGCCTACAGATAGACATGGGGAACAAAAGGAATGGAATTATTTTAAAAAATTCAATCTTGGATGACTGGGAGGATATTAACACCATCAAAAAATAAACATGGGTAGAAAGCACAGTTTAGGAAAAGAAGAAAATGAGTTCAGTTTTGTATGTGAGTTTGAAACTTCCAAGTAGAGACTTTGTACAGTAGTCCCCTCTTTTTTTCTTAATATTTATCTTAATTAATTTATCTTGATTTGGCTGCACTGGGTCTGAGTTGTGGCAAAAGAGATCTAGTTTTCTGACTAGGAATTTAACCCAAGCCCTCTGCATTGGAAGCTTGGAGTCTTAGCCACTGGACCACCAGGGACATCCATCCCCTACAGTAGTCCCCTCTTATCTGCAGTTTCAATTTCCATGGTTTCATCTACCTATGGTAAATGTAATCTGAAAATAGTAAATGGAAAATTCCAGGAATAAACAACTTATAAGTTTTAAATTGCATGCCATTCAAGTAGCAAGAGGAAATCTCATACCTCCCCACTCTGTCTCCCCTTCCCCCCAGAGGTGACTCATCCCTTTGTCCAGTGTATTCTGTCCATTAGTCACCTAGTTGCCATGTGGGTTATCAGATCAGCTGTTCCTCTATCACGGTGCAGGTGTTCAAGCAATCCTTATTTTTCTTAATAATGGGCTGAAAACACAAGAGTAGTGATGCTGGCAAGTTGGATCTTCCTTTATCCTGCCTAATTTACAAATTAAACTTTATCATGAAGTGAAGCAAAAGTCACTCAGTCCTGTCCGACTCTTTGCGGCCCCATGGACTGTAGCCTGCCAGCTTCCTCTGTCCATGGAATTCTCCAGGCAAGCATACTGGGGTGGGTAGCCTATCCCTTCCCCGGGGGATCTTCCCGACCCAGGAATCCAACCGAGGTCTCTGGCATTACAGGTGGATTCTTTACCAGCTGAGTCACCAGGGAAGCCCCAAAACTTTATCATAGTTTTGGGCATTGCATAGGCATGCAATATAAATATACATGAAAATGCATAGTATACGGAGGATGTGGCACTAGCCAAGGTTTCAGGCATCTACTGGGATATTTGGGGAACTACTGTGCCTCTGCAAAATGATCACTTTGAGGATAAGAAGTAGAAAACACAGATAGATTTGAAGCTCTGAAGTTGAAGAACTAATTCAAGAGAAAATGTGTGAAGTGGCAAAGAAAAGAGAGAATAATTCTTTAGAGAAAAATCAGCTTTAAAGTATGGAAAAACCAAAAATGGAACACAGATAGAGGTGTTTTAAATTCATAAACCCATATATTTTTCTTAGAACTTTAGATGTGCATGAAGCTTTAAATTATATACATATTATTTGTTTTTAGATTGCAATTTGCAAAACCAATATTTTGGTAAGAAATAGGTTAAAAAGAGTAATACTGTCTTTTTATTAAGTCAATTTCAAGGCAATTATAGAAAACCATCACTTTCTCCCAAAACAAGAAAATATTTTCACTATAAGCACCTACGCTACAATACAAATACTGTGCTGATACAGTTATGTCTAATTCACAAATAATTGGCAGCTATAAAGTAAAATCTATACATAATAATTTCTCAAAATTTTGTCAAATTAATTAATATATAAGAAATATAAGTATGTTTAGAATTTAATCAAAAGTATTGAAATTAAACACAAAGTGAGATAATGATATAATATTCACTCACTAGGACCTTGATCATAATACCATAAAATTGAGCTTGGCACAGTATAGTTTTAATAAATTTTTCCCTATCATTTGGAATTATAACCTAAAAAAGATTATCAAGTTTCTCTTTTATTAATAAAACATCAGCTTCAAATTAATGAAAAAAATGGAACTAGTTGATTCTTTGTTTGCTTTTAAACTATATAGTTTACAAAGCCTTTATTGAGCACTGTAGGTGAAAATGGCATTTCACATTTAACAGCCGTGATGGAAGTCCTTTACGATATTTATTCCACTACGGACACCCTCAGGTTATATTTCTTCTCCTGTCAAAAAATATTTACTTTTATCATGAACCTGTCATTCTACTGTATTAAAATGGAACAAGTAAATGGTTTAGGAATCATGACGTCTCTTATAAATATAATGGCTCTAGATATCTCATAATTTTCTTGTCATTAAAATATTTTAAAACCAAATATTGCTTCCAAAATACCACGAAACAAGAGAAGTGAAAGAAGGGAAACCTGTATTTGGAGGCAGTAAATTTTTTCTTGGTCACTGACAAGACAATTCATCCCAGTCTAGTCAGGTTTACCACCTAGTTTACACAAATCATTTAATTGTCTTTATGATAGTGTTAGAATTAGCACTGTTACATAGAATATTTATTTTATGAGCTGTAAATCCTAAAAGACAAACTCTTTGGAATGGAAATAGCTGCTTGAAAGGATGACCCTGAGAATCAGAGGTCTATTTTTCAACACATAGATAATTAGGGAGAAACAGGCACCGATGAGAAGAGGAGTAGCTCAACCAACCAAATCAGCCAAATGAGCCTCATAACAAAACATCTGACAAATTCTGCACTGTGTACCTATTCATCCTGGCATGACTATGAAGAACGCATTCTACACCTGGTTTTTAAACTTCGGTAGATTCATACAGCACAACACGAAGCAAAAATATTGAAGGTACAAATTGCCAATAGGACCTTTTTCAAAGAAGAGCCATTTCAATTTGAAACATCCAATGTTACAGTTTTCAACATTTTGTTAAAAAATCTAAGTTACAGAAAAATATAGTTTTAGGAAGATCTTACTGGTGAATTTTTAAACATATGTTTACTATTCTCTAATCTTTGAAAAAGAGTTCTGAAAAAAAGAGAATTTCTAACCATAGTGAAATTGAAAGTTAAAAAAAACTCCTGTTAGGTCTATGTGCACTGTAGGCTAGTTTATTTCATCTTTTTTATATTTTCATGCTATAGGCTCTTCCCTCCATACAAACATATTCCATGGTTATTCTGGTGGCTCACAAAAATATGACTTTTTTCTTGACATTTTCATCAAGCAGTAGTCCTTTCTATTCTAGAGTATTTGTAACATGAATATCCCCCAGGCTTCTCGGATTTAACATGCTCAAAACAAATATTTATTGTCATTGCTCTTTTAAACACAATCTCTGTTTTGGTGATTTGTGAGGTCATTCATTCAGTCATATAAACACACCCAAGACCTTTTCTTCTCCACCTCACATTAAATCTGTCAATAAACTGCATTGATTTAACCCCCCAACATTCTCTTTCACAGACATTGCTCTGCTCCAAGTTATTTTTTAATGTTTTAGATCAGGATCTGTTTCTCACTACAGAAAGTCACTATAAAAATTATCAAAACACATGGGTAAATAAAAAATGACAAACATTTCCTAAAGTGAAGGAATACGTCACAACATTTTAGCAAGGAGTTCAATTTAACTGATATGCCAATTAAAATGCCTTTAAGAAGGTGCTTTGCATATGTTTATTTAGGGAAGAATTAAGTGAAAATATCTTGTGTTGATGTTCATACACTTAGACAATATAAGTTTATCAAATATTTCAATTTACTTAAAATTTTGTACAGCAGTAAAACTGGGGAACCACAAAAATTCAGATCTTTTAATATTGCAAACTCTTCTCAGTCTCAAAAATATATTCCTAGGGAGTACTCAAGATATTATTCACTTACCCATCTTTATAAAGTGAAACAGTAAGAGAAAAACTACAGATAAAATTAAATTTTCAAGAATAAAGGAGTAGCATAATGTTTCTAGCTGTGCTTACAAATGAGTAATGTGAGTGTTTATGTTTAGATGAAACATAGAAAAAAAAACAAGCATGACAGAAAATAGATACTTTTAGGAGCAGTGAATTTAAGATGCTAAATCCAAGGTTAATTAAGCTAATTAAATTTATTTCATTTTCTGAAACAGAATGCATGAAATCACAGACTATTTTTGTAGACGTTACTTTTTTATGAGCTAAATACTTATTTTTAAGAAATAATTACCAGTTAAATGCCTTTTCAACAAACATAACTCAAATATATTTTAAACATGCATCACTAAAAAAATTTAACAATTTTAAAGAAAAAGAGGTTATGTTGATACTGTATGAATTTTCTTTACTATTTAACCTAGCAGTTCAATTGACAGGAAAAACAGTTCCTCCTTCAGAGTTGTTTCTATTGCAAAACATTGGAAAGTGTATATTCCATGATAGAATATTGATTTAAATAGATACGAGTACATCTATATAATAAAGCAGCAAGTACCTATCTAAAATTATTTACTATAAGAATACTAATGAACATTGAAATATGTCATCATATTTTCTTAAGTAAAAACTAGGTATGTCACATTCAATTATAATCACGTTTTTATTGAGAAGAAACAAAGGTTTTTTTGAAAATGGTTGTTGGCATGAAGCTGCCCATTTTTCCTGCATTACCCTGTTAACAGTAAAAACTCTGATCGGTACTCTGAGTTAGAGGATTTTGATATCCACAAGATCAACTACTTAATTTCCAGGCTCAAAGCAAAATGAACCTGCAGGGTTTCTTGTTCAAAAATTATTAAGAATTTCAAGACAGCAGAGCATGAAACCAAGCATGGATGCTTCTGAGGGCAGGGCTCTGGGTAGCTGCACAGGTTGTACCCCCATAAAGCTGGCCCTGGCTGCCCTCTATTACTCATCTATTTACTTTCATATTTTGGGTGCTTTATGGGCTTCCCAGGTGGTGCTAGTGTTAAAGAACCCTCCTGCCAACGCAGGAGGCAGAAGAGACACAGGTTCGACCTCTGGGTCAGGATGATCCCCTGGAGGAGGGGATGGCAGCCCACTCCAGTATTGTTGCCTGGAGAATTCCATGGAGAGAGCAGTCTGGGGGACTACAGCCCGTGGGGTAACAAAGAGTCGGACATGACTAAAGTGACTTAGCATGCACATATGATGCTTTCTTAGAGAAAAGATGAAAGACAAATTTTGCACTATTTTAAGAAATACTGAGCATCTTAGGTGGTATCAAACTTGAGTCTGAAAACATTTAAAATGAGAATTATGGTATTGAAAATTAAATGCTATTATTTATAATACTCAGCGTACTCTTGAGTATAACCACAAATATATTCAATGGAAGGGAAGCTGAAATAAAGGTCTATGACACAATGCTCACAGCATCTAATAGAGCCATCTCTCACATGAGGCAGGAGATAGATGGGTCTCAAGCTAGATGGTTTCTCCCCCATGGACAGAAAGTCCATAATAGCAGAAAACTCCATAAAAGTAAGGTGATGGAGGAGGCTGGGCCCTGGCCAGATAAGAGATAAAAGACCACATATTCCTCATTCTTGAAGTTAAGGAGACCTTCCCAACTGCACATGTGCAGAAAGGCTCCTTGATGGTCAAAAAGGAGAGGTGTCACCTCATAGTAAGTGATGTCAACTACCCATCGGCCTCTACACTAGAAACTATTTTGGCTAAGAAATGTGCACTAATGCATGGAAGGATCCTGAGAGATACCAACTACAGACTCAGCACCAGGCAAAGCAAGATGATTGGTTAAAGGAAACTCAGAAGAAAAACCCCATAAAAGAGATCCAAACCACCATGAGAGCTCAATTCTCTCTCTGAGCACACCTGTGTGTCTATCCACATGGACTGTACTCTTTTTTTCTTCTAATAAACACTTGCTTCACTATTTCCATTTTTGGGGGGATAGAAGTAGAAGGGCCAGGATCCTTGTCACTGACCACTGATCTAGGATCTGGTGCCCTTGCCACTGTGACCTGGCCCAGTGTCTGGTTGGGAACCCAAACTCTGCTCCAACTGTAGCAGGCTGACATTGCTAATACCTAGGTTTAATCCTGGGTATACATTCTTCTTGTTCTAGTCAGTGGGCTGGACTCATCCAGCACTACAGTTCACTCTAAATTCAAAAGGACAATTCATGATGCACACTTAGTACCAGAAAGTGAACCCTATCCCTCAAAACACTGACTGCCATAGCTGAAGTTGAAATTAGATATGGGATGGAAGGCCATACATGGGTCACCAGGAGGGTCTGCTGCAACTTGCTCTTAATGTTCTAAGGTGTTTGGGTTTTGTTGTCATTGTTATTGTTGTTACCTTAGCAGTTTTCTGTTATTTTCACTCTGTTCTTCGCCTGTCTGGGTTAATGCCTTTTTGATTCCTTTAATTTTATATCACTGGGTGTTTTTCAGTAGAGAGAGATAACTGCTGCTTAATTAGATACCAAAGAAATATATCTTATTATCTATTTTGAAAAAGGTCCCCAGAGTAAAATATGCAAGCTTTTAACCATACATTTTCAAGGGTATAAAACTACCTTATGTTCAAATGCAATCAATTATCTAAGACTAATATTCTGTTGCATAAAAATTCAAATAATTTATTCAATTTGCTCACACCTACAATCTGAACATAATTGTTTTTCATAATCAGAAAACACAGAAAATAATTCAGATCTTACCTCAGTGAACTTATTTGTTTGGAAACAGTGCCATTTTATAAAGGTAATTGTAAATTCAAAAGAAAGTCCAACTAAATACATAAGAAAGTCTTAAAATTATCATTCTAATTTTGTTTTACCTAAGAATGTTTTGTAAGTAATTCATAATTATTCAGGGTGAGAAAGTCTATTTTTACTTAAAATAATTATGACCTAGTTCATAGCACTAATAGAAAAGCATTTTTTCTAAAACATAAAATATATTTCTAGGAGTTATCAGGTTAAATTTACATAAATTATTTGTAATTTATTGATATACACTTGACACTATACATTGTGTTAAATATCCATTGGGGATATTTTTCTTCACTTTTTTAGAACTGAGAAAATGCCACAGGGGAAAATGCCAAGCTTTCACTCTTCAACTGACAAAAAATTTTATGACAGTAGCTATTAAATATTTTAAAAAACACATCAGTTTTATATCAAGCCCTATCAAGTAGACAATTTTAATAGAATGTTTACTGCTATTTTGTTTTTAAAGGCCATAAAACTCAAAAGAGTGAAGTAAAACAAAAGAACTGTGATGCTAACAAAACAATGAATAATTTTACTGAACTGTCTTGTTAAATATCTTGGGCTTGACACATTGTTGGTTATGATGACAGGTTACATGGAATTACTGTACATGCTCACTTTGCTGGTAGTACATATCACCAGAGTGTTTCAAGCAAGAGAATGTTGAAAATTCATGCTGAACTAAATGTTGTATGGAAAGGAATCTATTAAGAACTGTATTGCCATTTCCAATGTGTGATAATGCTATTAGTTATGAAAAGACACAAAGTAATCTCACTCTGCTAAGGATTTCAAGATACTAAAAAATTCCTTTACTTATTGCTGCACATTGGGCTTCCCAGGTAGCACACTCTGAGATGGAGAATAGCATACAGAAATTTATGAGGGGGTTTCTTGGTGGCTCAGTGGTAAAGAATCCGCCTGCCAATGCAGGAGATGGGGGTTCTATCATGGATCCGGGAAGATGCCACATTTGCAGAGCAGCGAAGCGTTGTGCCACAACTATTGAGGCTGTGCTGTAGAGTCCGGGAGCCACAACCCCTGAGCCCACGTGCCCAATTACTGAAGCCCGAGCGCCCTGGAGCCTGTGCTCCACAACAACAAAAACCACCGCCGTGAGAAGCCAGCACACAGCTAGAGCGCCTGCTCACCACGACCAGAGGAAAAAAGCCTGTGGAGCAACAAGGGCCCAGCACAGCCTAAACTAACTAAATACATACAATTATAAAAAGAAATATATGAGGGGATATTCTTGAGGCAGAAAGCTCTGAAGGAGAAGGAGAAGCAGGAATGGGTAGTGGTGGAAGTTAGGTTGTGATCGTGTCTTAACGAAATCCTCAGGCGGTGGCAAGGGGACCAACTGCTGAAACTGGAATGGCCCATTCAGAGCATCTCTAACCTCTGAGGAGGTCAGCCCTTAGCACCTTCCTATAGGTAGTCACTGTTTGTGGGCTGCCTCAGAAAGGCAATGGAACCTTATATAAAGGGATTTTTCTTTAGGTGAGGCAAATGCAGACAAGATCTAACAGCTAAAAACATCTGTTAGGAGTGTGATGAACAAAGTATGTTATTTCTGAAAGAGAGTCTGGGGAATCCATCACTATAGCTTACACTTTTTGCTATACTGGAAATTGACCTTATGTGAGTTCCAGGATTCTGGTGTACTTATTCTCTGGAGGGCAACAGGAAATAGGAAGGTTAGTGGGACAAATCGCATTTCCACACTCGCAGCTGGGCTCTGGACTGTAACTGGTATGCATCATCTCTTTTGCTCTCCCTCCGTGTCACCTATCCTAGGGTCCTGACTCTCAGGTAGCAATTCTGCTCATATCAGTGATGTCACTGGTGTTGAGGCTTAGACTTTTGTTCATCAGTGGAAGAATATTACAGCCGTAGCAGGTCCAGCTGGCCCTAGTCTTTTTGGGTGATATGAAGACAGAAGGTAAAAGAAACAACAGAGCCCTGGGCAAGTTAGTAAATGAACACTGAGGTCTGTTCCAAGTAAATACAAATTGTTTCAGATCCTCTGTTCTGATAGAAATGGAAGAGAACCAATTTGCCAGATCAGTGGCTGTCTACCATGGACCAGAGGCCATGATAATTTTCTTTAGCAAAGACCATCACATCTGGCAGAGGAGCTACAATTTATTAACTGGTTGGCTTTGTGGTTATCCACTGTCTGTCTCTAGGTTCCATCTGTTTTTTTTATTGAGCCAGATGGTTAAACTGCAGATATGATGAGTCTCTGGATCCTTTAGATCTTTAAGAGTTGTACTAATTTCTGCCATTTCCCATGAGACTCGATATTTTTTACATTTTATTTCATTGGCTGGGGGCTGGTATGTTTTTAATATCTATATTTAATTATTTTGTTCTGAAAGTAAACATGAGGTTTCTGGATTAGAGATTAGATTTAGTAGAGCAGTTAACAGCACTGATTGCCTGGGCCCTAATCCCTCTTGGGTTAGACAATGAGGACAGGTGTCACCTGCACATTTACAGGAAAAGAGCCTTGAAATTGTGGCTGGGAGGTTATACAGGAACTCCTTTACACCACCCCTGCTCCACTCCTCAAACCCCCGCCCCTGAGAAAGGGAGAGAAAGCTTTTTTAAAATGTAAGCAAATTCTCTCTTAGAAAAAAATAAAGCTTGTTTTTTATAGCTTTTTGGAATATAAACAAATGCTTCAGGGTTTTATTACTTTTACAATGTAATAATACAACTATAGATATAACACCCCTAGAATGTGAAGAGCAAATAGTTCTGGAGAAAATGGCACATTCTCTGTCTTTATAGCACATTGCTTTTCTTTGCTCAAAAAGTCCTGACAATGCAAAAATAGGAAAATCCCTTCCCTATAGGAGGTGGTAGTTTTAGAACCTTTCACTTGGTTTTCACTCTGATAGCTCTTACCCTGCAAGGCAAAGCACACATAGAAGATTCTTCCAATTATTAATACATAGTACGTCCATTTCAATCAGTATATATTTGGGGACTGCAAAAATAGCCATGTGATGGATTTGCAGACCCAGAAGACCCTCTGCTAGTCCAGCCCACACTGGTGATATGCTCATATATCTACTCATCTCATATGCCCCCACAGGAACAGAGTCTCACTATGGTATTCTGGTGAGCTGCATAAGATTCTAAGTCTGTGACTGATATGTGTTTTACAGGCAAAAACACTACTGCTATTACTATACTATATTCTCAATAATGCAAATTGTTGTTCCCAAGAAAATTTTAGACTTTGAACCTATAGAGATTTTTTTAGGGTTTACTAAGATTATTTTTCTACTTTTTTATATTTTCATGTTAGGGTTTTTTTCTCTTTATTAATAATTATGAAACATAAACATTTAATCCTCTTGCAAATCTCTATCCCACAGAGAGACAAGCAAATACACAGGTTTGCACATATATCTACTCACTCCTAGATTCCTCTCAAATCTAGATCCACTCATTTTTATATATATATATATACATACATACATATATATTTCAAACATTACTAATCACCACATACAATATTACAAGGAGCTAATTATTGTTTACAATTAATTAATTCACTTAATATAACATTTCTTATGTATTGTTTTTTTTTAATTATTGATTCCACTGTTTTTTACATTTGTCCATTTAAAACTTTTTGTTTTACTTGTTACTGTAACTTTTGTTTTTTTGTGTTATTTTATTATAATGAAATACAATATAAAGAATATTCTATCTGACATAATGAAATGTATTCCCTGAAATGATTATTTAATAATATCACAACAATTTGGATCCTATTTGTCAAAGAAAATCTTTGCCAACAGTTTAGTGTATGTTCTTTAAAAATTGTCTCCATGCACATATGCATATGTGCTTCCCAAGTGGCTCAGTGATAAAGAACCTGCCTGCCAATGCAGGATCTCCTGCAGGAGATGCAGGTTTGATCCCCATGTTGGGAAGATCCCCTGAAGAAGGAAATGGCAACCCACTCTAGTATTTTTGCCTGGAGAATCCCATGGACAGAGAATCCCATGGATGAGAAGCCTATGGATGAGGGCTATGGACCACGGGGTCCCAAAGGAGTCAGACACAACTGAATGACTAATACTTTCACTTATGCATATACGCGAAATATATATTACTTACACACCAAAATGTGATAATAATAATAATAAACAGAATAATAATAAACAGAAGTAACACAATACAGTGATTATAGGTATAATTCTGGAGACAGAATGCTTGTTTTAAATCTGAGTTGTCCCACTTTCTTCATCAGCATGTTTCCCATTAGAGCATCTAGTGCACGTTTTACTTCCTGTTCTTTAGATGAAATTAGCATGATGTCACCCATGAATTATGTGAAATCTCAAGATGATCAAGGACCCTTTGAACTATATTGAGACAGAACAGGACAGTTAATTAATTCTGGTGCAAAATATATGTACATTGCTATTCTTAAGTGCACAAGAATTGGTTTTTATCTTCCTTACTGATAGGGATTGAAATGAATGCACTATCCAAATCAATAACCTATAAAAATTTTCAAAGGACGTATTTTTCCCCAGACCAGATACCATAAAGCTATGATGGAGGATGACTGTTTGAATTATAATTGTGACTACTATATTTGGTTAAGTTTTCTGAAATCGTTTGCCACTTTGGATGACAAATGATGGAAATCTGATACAAATGTGGATATGATGCGCATCACTACTCCTATACCCTTAATTCTTTAAAGGTGGAAAAGATGGAAGGTTTTCATTTCAGAGAACTCCAATTACACCTTTTCTATTATTGTGTGTGTGTGTGTGTGTGTGTGTGTGTGTATTAGTCGCTTAGTTATGTCTGCCTCCTTGTGACCCCGTGGACTGTAGCCCACCAGGCTCCTCTATCCATGAAATTCACCAGGCAAGAATACTGAGTGCATTGCCATTCCCTTCTCCAGGGGATCTTCCTGATCCAGGGATCAAACCCAATGAGGTCTCCTTCATTACAGGCAGATTTCTTACTGTCTGAGCCTCCAGGGAAACCCTTTCTTTCATTAATGGCTATTGAATGAAAGTGTTAGGCAGCGTATTAAAAAGCAAAGACATTACTTTGCCAACAAAGGTCTGTCTAGTCAAAGCTATGGTTTTTCCAGCAGTCATGTATGGATGTGAGAGTTGGACCATAAAGAAGGCTGAAAGCCAAAGAATTGATGCTTTTGAACTGTGGTGTTGCAGAAGATTCTTGAGAGTCCTTGTAAAGCAAGGAGATCAAATCAGACAATCCTAAAGGAAATCAACCCTAAATATTCATTGGAAGGAATGATGCTGAAGCTAAAGCTCCAATACTTTGGCCACTTGATGTGAAGAGCTGACTTATTAGAAAATACCCTGATTCTGGGAAAGATTAAAGGCAGGAGGAGAAGGGGATGATAGAGGATGAGCTGGTTGGATGGCATCACTGACTCAATAGACATGAGTTTGGGTGAGCTCTGGGAGATGGTGAAGGACAGGGAAGTCTGGTGTGCTGCAGTCCATGGGGTCACAAAGAGTCAGACGTGACGGAGCAACTGAACAACCAAAGTGGATCCAAATGAGAGCTCTGTCAAGTACTAAATGTATCTCTCCTGAGCAGCTACTTGAAAATCAGGGCATTGAAAAAAGTGAGTGCTTGTGGTCTATTTACTGAAATGCAAAAGTGCGCTCTGACTACATTTGTGATCTATTTTCCCTGCAGTACCTGCCAACAAAGGCCATTACTTATCCCCATGGATCAGTGTCATCTCAGAACTTCTGCTCTACAACTCTCAATAGGTCTTAGTGTTTCTCCTCCTTGCTCCAACCATGTAAATCACTGTGATAAGTAACTGTGAATCCTTTTGGAAGAGTTGGGGAAATATTTATTGTCCTTATTCACAATGACATTTCAGGGTCATTCTCAAAGAAACCTTACCTCTGTTCCAATTCACAAGCTCTGGGTTTAAGAACTGCTCAGATCTAGAAACTGGATGAGGAATTGTGATTTTCCGTTTTGAAACTTGACATAATTTTTACCTGATTTTTCTGTTCTAAAAGTCCACCCACAGTCAAATCACCAGTTACTTTTCTCAGTCTTGGCACACTATGGTCTATTAGCCTTCATTGTGCTCGGGCCCTCAGTTGTATCCGACTCTTTGTGACCCCATGGACTGTGCCCTGCCAAACTCCTCTGTCCATGGGATTCTCCAGGCAAGAATACTGGAGTGGGGTGCCATTTCCTCCTCCAGGGGATCTTTCCAGCCCAGGGATCAAAGCTGTATCTCTTAGGTCTTTTGCATGGCATTCAGGTTCTTTACCACTAGTGCTAACTGGGAAGCCCATTAGCTATCACTACAGATCCCTTTAGATAAAGAGATTTTGGCTGCAGCTTAGCCCTCATTGTTCATTCAATTGGCCTCTTTTGTTCATGGGAAAAGAGGCCAGTTTCGTGGCTGTCAAGGTCAGCGCTGGCCTTCTGAGGAAATCAAACACTTAGCTACTCAAAGATGTTGGTGCACCCACACAAGTGCATTCCCTGCAATAATAAAGTGAAAGTCTCCTTAGCCCGTTGGGAGAACATCAATCATTTGTATAGTCCCTGGGTCATGTAATACATTTATTTTGACCACACCACATTCCTGTACATCCTGAAGTCTTTCTCACACTCTACAGGACAGTTCATGCATCTCTACTTTTTTACCTCAGGCCACTGACATGCAAAACTTCAAAGAATCTTCCCAAAAGGACTAGAGTGACCACTTAATGTTATTTTTGTCAGGGTCTTAAATTCCATGTCATGCTGCCATTTCAGTAAACTTTTCTTTACCCAGCCCTGTATTGTACTTCCTGAACCAATACCTTCAGATCCACTTCCATATATGACCTCACTTTTGTTAGAGATATGGAAATAATCAGAAGAGAAGGTGGATATTGGGGAGGTTAGTCATCAACCCATCAGTGCATTGTAAAGTATCCACTTGAGATGAGATTTTTGTTTGGTTCCTTCTGGTTCCTTCCTTCCTGTCTCCCTCCTTACCTCTTTCTTTCTTTCCTTCTTTGCCCTTCCTTCCTTCCCCACTTTCTCCTTCATTACTACTTCATTACTACTCCTTCATTCCCACCATCTCTCTTTCTATCCACTTTTTTCCTTCTTTCTTCCTCCCCTTTTTCTTTCTTTCTCATGGTATCCAGATAGAGAAAGACTTCTCTCTCCTATGTAAATAGGCTGTATATCCTGGCCCACGTGTTTTGGGACAATCTGGTTTTTAAAGTTCTCATATGCATCCATTCAAATGTCCTCATCCTGGGTCTCAGAGACTCACTCATTACCAATCAAGGCACTGACTTTGACACACAAAGCCAACCATAGATCACTTTTGCTTTCATGATATACCCAGAGTTGAAATCTAGCTAACAGGAGCTATCGATTTTTTAACTGAAGTATCAGTTCAGTTCAGTCATTCAGTTGGGCCCAACTCTTTGCGACCCTATGCACTGCAGTATGCCAGACTTTCCTGTCTATCACCAACTCCCAGAGCTTACTCAAACTCCTGTCCATCCAGTCGGTGATGCCATCCAACCATCTCATCCTCTGCCCTCCCCTTCTCCTCCTGCCTTCAATCTTCCCAGCACCAGGGTCTTTTCTGATGAGTCCGTTCTTCACATCGGGTGGCCAAAGTATTGGAGTTTCAGCTTCAACATCAGTCCTGCCAATGAATATTCAGGACTGATCTCCTCTAGGATAGACTGCTTTGATCTCTTAGAGGCCAAGGGATTCTCAAGAGTCTTCTCCAACACCACAGTTCAAAAACATCAATTCTTCAGTGCTTTCTTTATGTCCAGCTCTCACATCCATACATGACTACTGGAAAAACCATAGCTTTGACTAGATGGACTTTGGTGGCAAAGGAATGCCTCTGCTTTTTATATGCTGTCTAGGTTTGCCATAGCTTTTCTGCCAAGGTGCAACGGTCTTTTAATTTCATGGCTGTAGTCACCATCTGCAGTGATTTTTGAGTCCAAGAAAAGAAAGTCTGTCACTGTTTCCATTGTTTCCCCATTTATTTGCCATGAAGTGATGGGACCAGAAAAAGTATATATGCTTATTGATTCTCCTCCTTTATAGGTTATTACAATATATTGAATATAGTTCCCTGTGGTATACAGTCGCTCCTTGTTTATCTGTTTTACAAATACTAGTTCACATCTGTTAATACCAAAGCCCTAATTTATCCTTCCCCACACTTCCCCCTTTGGTAACCGTAAGTTTGTTTTCTATGTCTGTGAGTCTTTTCTTGTTTTGTAAATAATAGGCTGCCATTATTTTCAAAACTCAAAAAGCATTAAAAAAATGTTACTGACTCTATAATCCTTATGATCATTATTGCTCCCAAATCCTAGATCATTGATTCTTAAACACTTGTTGAACATCAGTGCCCCTTGAGGGCTTACTGCTGCTGCTGCTGCTAAGTTGCTTCAGTCGTGTCCAACTCTGTGTGACCCCATAGACGGCAGCCCACCAGGCTCTACCGTCCCTGGGATTCTCCAGACAAGAACACTAGAGTGGGTTGCCATTTCCTTCTCCAGTGCATGAAAGTGAAAAGTGAAAGTGAGTCACTCAGTTATGTATGACTCCTAGTGACCTCATGGACTGCAGCCTACCAGGCTCCTCCGTCAATGGGATTTTCCAGGCAAGAGTACTGGAGCGGGTTGCCATTGTCTTCTCCGCCTTGAGGGCTCATTAACATACAAATCCTGGGCCCTAAATCTTGAAGTTTCTTATTTAGTAGGTCTGAACTGGACCTAAGAAATATCAGTTTGAACAAATTTCCTAGTAAGGCTGATGCTGTCAGTTTAGGCTTGGTCCACACCTCAAGAAACACAGTGATAAAACTGCTACATAGCCTGGGACTTTCCCTTGTATTTAGTTCTAATTCATGATAGGTGAAATTCTTAGTTTCTATGATGCTACAATATAATAGGGGTTATTCCCAATTCTGGAGAAGGCAATGGCACCCCACTCCAGTACTCTTGCCTGGAAAATCCCATTGACGGAGGAGCCTGGTAGTCTGCAGTCCATGAGGTCGCTAGGAGTCACACACGAATGAGCGACTCACTTTCACTTTTCACTTTCATTCATTGGAGAAGGAAATGGCAACCCACTCCAGTGTTTTTGCCAGAAGAATCCCAGGGACAGGGGAGCCTGGTGGACTGACATCTATGGGGTCACACAGAGTCGGACACGACTGAAGTGACTTAGCAGCATCTCCAATTCACTTGATTTCATGCCCCTTCTTGTCATAAAGCTATTGATAGCTCCTCTTCCAGACTCTAAATATGCATCTACTTCTTGCAATCATTCCTGATAATGATATTCTTAAGATTGAATTTCCTTAAAAATAGAACTTGCAATAAAGTACTAGATATAGATTGTTTAATTGAGAGGTGATCACGGGGACAAATATTAGGAAGTGAGGAGAGAGATTAAGGAACGAGAAAAAGAAAACAATAATTTGTTATCTACACATAAAAATAATAAATGACATACATGTAGTATAATATTACTATAATAAGGCAGAAGGAGAAGGGGGTGGCAGAGGGAGAGATGGTTAGATGGCATCACTGGCTCAAAGGACATGAATGTGAGCAAACTCTGGGAGATAGTGGAGGACAGAGGAGCCTAGCGTGCTGCAGTCCATGGGGTCGCATAGAGTCAGACACAATTTAGTGATTGAACAACAACAGCGATATGACTAAAACCAGCTCTATCAGTCAGAGTCATCCAGAGAAACAGAACCAAGAGAATTTAAAATATTTACAGAGATGGAGAAAAACATTTTTTTATAAAGAATAGCTTTACACAATTAAGAAGGCTGAAAAATCCCAGATCCATAGTCAGTAAGCTAGAGACCCAGGTGATCTGATGGTGTAGCTCCAATCTGAAGGCTAGTGAACTTGAGACTCACAAAGATCTTCCAGTTTTAATCCAAAGGCAAGAAAGAACCTATGGCCCAACTCAAAGGCAGTCAAGCAGAAGGAAATCCCTCTTTCTCCTGAGATTAGCCTTTTTTTCCTATTCAGGCCTTCACCTTATTGGATGAGGTCCACTTACATTAGGGAGGGTAATCTGCCTCTCCTGATTCAAATGTTAATCTCATCCAGAAACCCTCGTAGGCATACCTAGAATAATACGTGAACACCTATGGCCCATTGAATTAATTATATTAATGATTTTGAACCATGATTGCCCACTGGGATATATACTACTTGATTCTGACATAATGTTTTAAAATACACTGTTGAAGGTAGTTAGGTAATTAGCTTAGGAATTTTGCATTTATATTCAAATATAAATAAGATGTAACAATAACCTCCTTCATACTTCCACTATTAAGTGTTGATAGCAAAATTCTACTAACCTCATAGAATTGAGTGACTGAGTGAAAGTGACTCAGTCGTGTCCAACTCTTTGTGGCCCCATGGACTATAGAGTCCGTGGAATTCTCCAGGCCAGAATATTGGAATGGATTGCTGTTCCCTTCTCTAGGGGATCTTCCCAACCCAGGGATCTAACTCAGGTCTCCTACATTGTAGGTGGAGACCTGCATTCTTTACCAGCTGAGCCACAAGGGAAGCCCATAGAATTGCGTACTTCCCCCTTTTCATCTTCTTTCTTGAAAAATCTCCATAATATAAGGGTTAAATCCATTTGGATTTTCATCCAGAACTCACCTTATTGCCAGATTAGAAAGGATATCTCTTTATTGGTACATGTTATTTATGATGTTAATGTATTAAGTGCTTATTGAGCTATTGAAGTTTTGTATTTATCTTATTTTGGATTTTTTTCATTTCTATTCCATAAATTTTGCATATAATGTTTTATCGTGGTCAACATATTTTTTTCCAATGAGTCCCATTGTTATTATTTGCATGTTTCATTAGTAAAGAAACATACATTTTTAAATAAATTGAAAGAAATAAAATCCATTGGGAGGAATTTAATCATTATAAGAAACACTGGGACAGCTGTGTAGCCAGGTTTGCTGACCAGGGGCACAACCTCACCTCAGAACTTGTCCTCTGAAGATACTGACGTTACTGCTACAGAGCATGAGATATCACACAGTGTCACCAACACCACCTGCAGAGAAAAAGGAAGTTGTTTAAGACACTGCTGTTCTTGAGATAAGGATGGAGATGCTGCTAAGAAGTTTTTTTCTGTTGTTCATTTTTCTTTTATTTATTTTTACATTTTTATTATAAAATATCTGTCACATACAGAAAAGACTGTGATATGGACATGAGAGGTAAGAGACATAGAACCCAATGAACATTCACACAATTTATGCCTAATTTCAATAAAATACCAATGCAACTGAATTGTACAAATTTGTTGATTTTTATTATTTGAATAATACAGAATATTGTCAACTAAGCAATGTGGCAGTACTACAAATAAATTACAATCCCCAGGATTCAACAGTACGTGAACCATGAACATCTGCTGGATCATCAAAAAAAGCAAGAGAGTTCTAGAAAAACATCTACTTTTGCTTTATTGACTACACCAAAGGCTTTGACTGTATGGATCACAACAAACTGTAGAAAATTCTTAAAGAGATGGGAATACCAGACCACCTGACCTGCCTCCTGAGAAATCTGCATGTAGGTCAAGAAGCAATAGTTATAACTGGATGTGGAAAAACAGACTGGTTCCAAACTGGGAAAGGAGTACATCAAGGCTATATATTGTCACCCTGCTTATTTAACTTCTATGCAGAGTACATCATGTGAAATGCCAGGCTGGATGAAACACAAGCTGGAACCAAGATTGTCAGGAGAAATATCAATAACCTCCCATACACAGATGTCACCACCATTAGGGCAGAAAGCAAAGAAGAACTAAACAGCCTTTTGATGAAAATGAAAGAGGAGAGTGAAAATGCTGACTTAAAACTCAACATTCAAAAAACTAAGATCATGGCATCTGCTCCCATCACTTCATGGCAAATAGATGGGGAAACAATGGAAATGGTGAGAGACTTTATATTTGGGGCTCCAAAATCACTGCAGATGGTGACTGTGGCCATGAAATTAAAAGACTCTTGTTCCTTGGAAGAAAAGTTATGACCAACCTAGACAGCATATTAAAAAGCAGACATTACTTCACCAACAAAGGTCCATCTAGTCAAGGCTATGGTTTTTCCAGAAGTCATGTATGGATGTCAGAGTTGGACTATAAAGAAAGCTGAGCACTGAAGAATTGACACTTTTGAACTGTGGTGTTCTAGAATACTCCTGAGAGTTCCTTGGACTGCAAGGAGATCCAACCAGTCAATCCTAAGGGAAATCAGTCCTGAATATTCATTGGCAGGACTGATGCTGAAATTCCAATACTTGGGCCACCTGATGTGAAGAACCGAATCATTGGAAAAGATCCTGATGCTGGGGAAGATTGAAGGCAGGAGGAGACGGGGATGACAGAGGATGAGATGGTTGGATGGCACCACTGACTCAATGGACATGAGCTTGAGTAAGCTCTGGGAGTTGGTGATGGACAGGAAAGCCTGGCATGCTGCAGTCCATGGGGTCGCAAAGAGTAGGACATGACTGAGCAACTGAACTGAACAGAAATTTTTAAATCCATAATTTGTATCACCACTTTTATAAAGCTCAAAAATATACATGTAAAATAAATATGTATATTTTTAGATACATGCATGTAGTTTATAAAATATAAAGAGAAGCTATTTAATACTGTAGCTACTAACCACGTACAGCTCTTGAGCACTTAGGCAGGTGTCAAGTTTGACCTGTGATTTGCTTTAAGTATAAAATAAACTCCCAACTTCAAAGGCTTAGTATCTGATATGAAATGACTAATGAAAGGTATATAGAGTGAAAACAGTTCTAATGGCAAGCACAGAGTATTTTGAAATCACTTGTTTACTATTAACACTTATTTACTATTAACATATTAAATATTTTGGTAACTACATTATCAGAGAATTACAGAATATTTTTACAAGTAAGTACATAGTACATCAGAAAGTCAATTTTAAATTCACACAACTATAACTATGTATATTTACCTTCTAAAAAATAACATTGTCATAAATAATTTAACAGAGAATATACTTAGTTACTACTGAAGGCATATTTGAAGTCTAAATTTATACTTTAAGAATATATTTTAAATGGTGGAACTATTTCATTACAAATATTAGAACAGTAAAATGCAAAATAAGACTAATATTTTATGTGTTGAATTAATATATAGAATTTTGTGCTTATATTTTCAAATTTTTTGCTAAGGCCAGATTAAATAACAGATCACTGATTTATAAACTGAATACAGAATATTTCATTAGATTATAAAATGTTGTAATGATAATATTTTGAATATATTGGGTTAAATAAAATATATTTTAAAATACTTTCATCTGTTTCTGGCTATCAGAAAATTTATATATTTGGCTCTTACCATATTTTTATTAGACATCATTATTATATATAAAAAAAAAAGCAAGGAGATGATTATCACCAATTTAGGGGAGTTTCCTTGAGGTAGGCAGGATGATACGATGGGGTAGCAACTTGTAGCTTATTCATTCAAAACGCATCAAAGACTTATTAGTGGATTCTCAGTAAATTTATGGTAAAATTCAAGCATCTTACCTATGGATACAAAAACCAGTGTGTATTGGTCCCTGCACAACTGTCCAAATGAACTTCCAATGGTGGTTTCCTCTTATTTAATCAGAGTAGAGAAAAGCATGTTCTCATGTCAGAACTGTTAAATTTGTTCTTTTCTTCACTGGAAAACCCTCTACTGCAGATATTCCCATAACTTCACATTTTATTGTCACATTCAATCTCATTACCACATCAGCTCCTCAAGGACGGAAACTATTTCTTCTGTTCACTGCTGTAGCTCCAGCTCTTAGAAGATGAACGGCATGTATTTAGCACTCCCTGAACACTAAACTTGAACTCTACAACCTAAGTGAAATCTAATAAAGAAAAGAAAGTCTAATTCTTAAATATTCTTAATAACTGAGTTGAAACTAAGCAAAACAGAGCACAAAAACATCTGAGCACCAAAATCAATTATAATAGAATAAATATATATTCACTTGAATTTAGAATTATACACGGAAAGATTTTTCCATCAAGCTTTTGCCAATATTTGCATTCTACTAATGTAATTACAAGTCACTTTGACTACATATGTATATTATATCTTTTCTACAATTAGTATATTCCACTAAATTTAAAAAATGCAACATAATGTTTAACTTCCAAATATCTGATTGTTTTATAATTAATTTAAAAGATTTAAATATTAAACTACATTTGACATACTATCTAAATAAGAGGATGAATATGAAACTCTTATATATGATTGACTATTTTAATGGTGATGAAAAATTTGTAAAACAAATCATATTCAAATCCCATAAAATCAATGTACATATTCAAGTCAAAGTGCAAAAGAAAATCTGTTACATTAGCATATTAGCATTTTGTTATTTTTGAGAAATGTATATATTTCATTGCTATAAAAATCCTAGAATAAAGTTCTGTGCACTGCATTGAGGAAAATAAAAGCATAGTGGATATTTTATCTTCAGTTTGAAGAAAGATTTTAATTTTCAAGCCCAGTTTATAATTAACTCATTACTAGAAATCTAAATATTTTAATGAAAATAATTATTTTTTCATTATAAATATATATTACTTGTCTGAGTGTGAATGTTCTTGATTTGTCTATTAGGCACACAAGGTCCATACTTCAAAGAAAATAGTGAAATTATTATAAAAGAGGTAATGATGCATATCATCAGCAGAGTTCACTTTCTTTATGATAATAATATAAAGGTTGATTGGGGTGTCCTCTGCCTTTTCTTCATTTAATTGGATGAGTGCAAAGAGACACCTCATTCACATAACTTTCAATGTATATTTATGTAAAAATAGAATATATTTAAGAATCTCAGTAGTGACATGCAAAGATTATAATATTTTCTTATTATCTCCAAAGCATGTTAAATTATTTTTGATAACTTAAAATTAAGCATTTTGATTAAGTTCTCTTTTCCTGGAAAAATACATCATACTACATTCTGTATGAAATCAGACTTTAAGAGTTTAACTTATTTTAAATGAACATAACTTCTAGCATTACATAAAGAAAATTACATACATATATAAGAAAGAGTAGATCCCTCTGGCTTTTGGGATTTGAGTAGCTTAGTTGAGTAAGCACCACATATTAACTCATGATAAAAATATATGTATCTTCTTCCACATAGAAAATCAAGCATTTTTCATGCCAAATGCAGTGTGGTAAGATATCTATTAAATCAAACACTTTATTATATATACCAAAAATGTTAGATTATTGAGTTGAAAATATTCATCTTTAAGAGATTATGGAAATACTAATGGTATTAATTTAGATGCCTGAACTGGTAGTGTTCAGATGGGTGGCATGTTTCAATGAATACAAAGTTTAGTAGAGATACCATGATTACTAATTGATTTTACATAAAAATATAAAACACATAATTTTAACTTTATTCAGAAGGCATAGAGAAATTTTAATATTTTAGAAGTGGGATAATTCACTCTATTTTTTGAAACTCTATGCTTTTTAAGAAGGTGGAAAATTATATAATCATCATAAAGGATAATTTACCTTCCTAAACTTACAATATATGGAAGACTTTGCCTACTAAAAAAGTTCATGATGTTGGTAGGCAAAGTGTATATATGCCTTTGGGGAAGCTCTGGAAGGGAAAATAGGGTTTAAAAACATCATTAAAGGGGAATTTCAAATTATTTGAATAATATATTGGCATTTCATTCAATAATTATTTACTGAGGAACTATTATGCATCAGACAATGAAAAATGCTGAATAAAATAGACAAGATCTTGAACAGGGCACAAAATAGAGACAAGATCTTCCTTCATCATCCTTCATTATATGTTCTAACTATGGAATCAAGTGAGAGAAAAAATACGAACGGTAGTTTCAACTATAACAATGCTTATATTTTTTTAAAGATGATAGTGCTACGATTGTGATTTATGAGGGGGACAGAGCATATGTAGCCCCTTGGATCTAGGGATTTTATTAAGCTTTGACAAACTCAATTATTTAAAAATTGAAACAATACCAAAAGATGTAGACATGGAAAAGGAAAAGCTGTTAGGATTAGAATTGTTAATTCAATTAACTTAGCGTGCTATATTTTTAATCTATTATAGTACCTTTCTCCTACCCCCATTCATGGGCTCTGAATTCTTTGAACAGATTCAATATCATCTTTGTATCTTTATAGCCATGAGACTGCACAATATGTCTACATGAACAATGCTGTAAATACATATTTGTTGGGAGAACTAGTGACTGCCTCACTCTTTTGGGGTGTAGGAAATTTTGCAGATTTAGATATGCTATTCTTGGAGATACCAACATTGATCATTAAAATGTAATTTCCCCTGGATACTAGGTAACTTGACAATGGATATTGTCTTAGCATTCAGTCACTCAATGTCATAAATTATAGACTATATCATATATGTTCCCAGTACATAAGCGTTCTACTTAGAATATATATAAGGCTGGTAATGGCTTCCCAGGTGGTGCTAGTGATAAAGGATCCACCTGCCAATGCAGGAGATGGGTTTGATCAAACCCATCAAACATGGGTTTGATTCCTGGATCAAGAAGATTCCCTGGAGGAGGGCACGGCCATCCATTCCAGCATTCTTGCCTGGAAAATCTCATGGACAGAGGAGTCTGCCAGCTACAGTTCACAGGGTCACAAAGAGTCAGATGTGACTAAATGTCTGAAGACAAGGCTGATGATATTAATAACTATTCAGGAAAGTGCACTTCTCAATACAAATCATTTAAGGTGATGCCTGAAACTAATACAGCTAACTATTATTCTTTCTTTTCCAATCAATCCACTTGAAATTTTCGTATTTTTTTCTGAATCATTTATGAGGGCAGAGAGGAATATTCTTATGAACTGAGTGCTTATTGTTGTTCAGTTGCAAAGTCATGTCTGATTCTTTGTGACCCCATGTACTGCAATACCCCAGTCTTTCACTATATCCTGGAGTATGCTCAAACTCATGTCCATTGAGTCAGTGATGCCATCCAGCCATCTCATCTTCTGTCATCCCCTTTTTCTCTTGCTCTCAATCTTTCCCAGCATCAGGATATTTTCCAATTAGTTCACTCTTCCCAACAAGTGGCCAAAGTAGTGGAGCCTGAGCTTCAGCACCAGTCCTTCCAATGAATATTCAGGACTGATTTACTTTAATTGAGTGCTTTTGTCCCCCACATTCATACTTTTAAACCCTACTCTCCTGTGTTAGAGTATTAGGAGGTGGAGCCTTTGGTAAGAAATTAGGAGTGGTGAAATCATGAGGGTGAAGCCATTATGAATGGAACTCGTGCCCTTATAACTTAGAAGAGATCTTGCTTCCCTCTTTGTGCTCTACACATTGTGGGGATAGAACAAGAAATTGCCATATATGAACCTAGAGGAGGGCTCTCACCATATCTTGACCATGCTTGTACCCTGATCTCAGACTTCTGGACCTTCCTTGGCAAAGCACTGTCTCTGTTTTTAATATGCTGTCTAGGTTGGTCATAGCTTCTCTTCCAAGGAGCAAGCATCTTAATTCCATACAGCAGTCACCACCTGAAGTGATTCTGGAGCCCCCTAAAATAAAGTCTCCCACTGTTTCCATTGTTTCACCATCTGTTTGCCATGAAGCGATGGAAGCCATGATCTTAGTTTTTTGTTTTTTTTTTTTCTCATTCATTTATATTAGTTGGAGGCTAATTACTTTGCAATATTGTCGTGGTTGTTGCCATACATTGATATGAATCAGCCATGGATTTACATGTGTTCCCCATTCTGAACCCCTCTCCCACTTCCCTCCCTATCCCATCCCTCTGGATCATTCTAGCGCACCAGGCCTGAGAACTTGTCTCATGCGTCAAACCTGGACTGGCGATCTGTTTCACAATTGATAATATACATGTTTCATTGCTATTCTCTCAGATCATCCCACCCTCACCTTCTCTCACAGAGTCCAAAAGTCTGTTCTGTACATCTGTGTCTCTTTTTCTGTTTTGCATATAGGGTTATCGTTACCATCTTTCTAAATTCCATATATATGAGTTAGTATACTGTATTGGTCTTTATCTTTCTGGCTTACTTCACTCTGTATAATGGGCTCCAGTTTCATCCATCTCATTAGAACTGATTCAAATGAATTCTTTTTAATGGCTGAGTAATATTCCATGGTGTATATGTACCACAGCTTCCTTATCCATTCATCTGCTGATGGGCATCTAGGTTGCTTCCATGTCCTGGCTATTATAAACAGTGCTGCGATGAACATTGGGGTGCATGTGTCTCTTTCAGATCTGGTTTCCTCAGTGTGTATGCCCAGAAGTGGGATTGCTGGGTCATATGGCAGTTCTATTTCCAGTTTTTTAAGAAATCTCCACACTGTTCTCCATAGCGGCTGTACTAGTTTGCATTCCCACCAACAGTGTAAGAGGGTTCCCTTTTCTCCACACCCTCTCCAGCATTTATTGCTTGTAGACTTTTGGGTAGCAGCCATCCTGACTGGCGTGTAATGGTACCTCATTGTGGTTTTGATTTGCATTTTCTCTGATAATGAGTGATGTTGAGCATCTTTTCATGTGTTTGTTAGCCATCTGTATGTCTTCTTTGGAGAAATGTCTGTTTAGTTCTTTGTCCCATTTTTTGGTTGGGTCATTTATTT